>NW_020291869.1:9430-76110 GCF_003184835.1 Aspergillus costaricaensis CBS 115574
ACCCGGCTTAGACAAGCTCGGTTTCGCCCTCAGGTTTCTTTTTTTTTTTTTTTTTTTTTTTTTTTTTTTTTTTTTTTTTTTTTTTTGTTAAAGGGGTATCTCTTTACAAAGAGCAAGCAAGGGTAGTATTGAAGAGTTGTGTGAAAGTTATGAGCATGCGATTTGTGAGAGTTGTGTAGGGTGTGTAGGGAGAGAAGAAGATGCAGCGAGCGGGCATCTTCCCCTTTGATGCATCGAGCATACTCTCGTCTTCTTGATTCCTCGTCGCCTTTTCTTTCTTGTAAATAGCATTGGTCCAGCCTGAATAAAACACCCATAAAAGACTGGCTGCATCTGAAGCCGTTAGAGACGTTTACCGTTGATATGTCTGACACCATATACCTTAGCTAACATCCCAGACCGGGGTGCACCCAGTCGAAGAGGAGAGGAGAGGAGAGGCGAGTGTTGGGGAAAGCCCCGGGCGCTCATAAGTTGGTCTTACAAACAGCCCAGGAACATAAGCAAGTTGTTTTGAGAGTGGTAAAACACTCCTTAGAGATCTGTGACTTTACATATGGGTTCAGGTAAATATAGAAAGAAGATGGTCTAGACAGGAGAGGGGGGGGGGGATGATGAAGACCAAAGAGAGGAACGAAGAAAAAAAAAAAAAAGAAAAAAGAAAAAAGAAAAAAAAGAGGGGTTTCTCCAAGGAAAGCACACAGGCCTTTGCAAGTTCGAGATGATCTTGCAAACCAATCAAAAGATATCAAAACTGACCAGAATGCCAGCTCTGCACTTGCGACGGTAACATCAACACTGGTTTTAGACGGGATGGGATCCTGTCAACACATACTTCGCAAAACACGACGAAGAGGTGTCGTCAAGGCCGCTCACCATCCGGCAAAGGACTGAGGTCTGAGCACTGCGGCTCACAATGCACATCCCCTATAAGATTGCTCCTAGGGAGTGCTGGGGTGGGAAACAAGCAGGCAATGTACTCGAGAGTGTTATCGGTTTGGGGGAGTTCAAAGAGACTTAAGAGACTTTGTGGATTTCTAAGTAAAAAGAGGGCTGTTGTAAAGAAGAAGGGAAGAGAAGAGGGCTCGTTCTCCACTGCGCCAAGAGGTGTACATGGTGTAGAGCAGACAATCCAATGCCAAAGGAAAACATTCCAACGCGAAGCTAGGTGGTGTAAGAGCAAGACACGGGAGGAGAGTGGAGGAAGTTTGCAGGAAGCCTGAGGAGTGGAGGAGATATGAGATGCGAGACAGTACAATGAGAAGAGACTCTGGCGTTTACAGTCTCATCTCTTGGGGAGATGAGGGCGCAACTCAGTTTTTGCACAATGCACAATGATATCCATCAAACATATTAATATGATTCATTGAGTCCTATCAATAACGGATTGGTTCCTAACAATAACGATGCTGACAAGAACGATGCTAATAATAGCGATGCTAATAATACAACACAGGGTACGCTTTGTTCACAACTGCTCCATAGCAATGAAATATAGGAGTAAGTTCCGAGTGTTCTCAGAGACCTGACCAATGATTTTCCAAAATTTCTCATCATCGGCAGTCATTGTATGCAAGTGTACACACAGCTGAGTCACTTTTTGCCGGATGTTCGCTTGCTCTGATGTTAGAAACTTGCTAGCGAGATCACCCAGCCTCTCCAGGACATCCATAGGGAAGCGAGCTGCACGAGAGGTCATCTGACGCAGAATATCCGTAAGAATGTTGAACACCATAAGAATAGCACGGTCATTAAGCGACGCTTCCTCCGCAGAGACAACGTCCACGACAGCCTTAACAATGTCCCCAAACTCTGCCGCGCTCACCATCTCCTCCGCGGTCTCATTCAATACTATCGCCATATAGCAAGTAGTGTCGTAATTTTTCCTGGCTCTGATGATGGATTTGATTATACGAGATGCATACTCCCCCAACGACATCGTGGACCCACCATTGTCCACAAGTCGTTTCATGTGTCTGAACGTGTAACGCACTGTTATAAGCACCTGCGCTTTGGGGTCAAGCGGGCGCCCGAAGTATTGCTGCTTTTCGTCTGGTGCTCTCTCGAGTTCGCCCAAGAGGGCATCTAGGAGCTCGGAGTACTGTTCTTCGTCGTCAAAAAGCCTATCGTGAAATTCAATTAGCCCCTGCAATTTGTGGTACCCATGAATGTCCATACTCTTAGAGTGAATCCTGGGGATTCCCTTCTCAAGAGTCTGTCTCGCTTTCATTGGGTCCTTGGAGCGGGGACTAATGCTTCGACGTCTCTCCTCGAAGCGTTTTTGTGCTGCCTCAAACTTAGGACAGCGATGCGTCGCCGTGTCGTTACTCGGTCCGGTAGAGGGACGTGTGCGCGGCACATGTAACGAAGGAAGACGTGGCATAGATGTCTGTGGTGACCTATTATCACGATGGTCTGGCTCATTTTTCGACAGTTCCTCTAGAGCATTGTTTTTCGGTGCATCACGAGGGACTGACGGAGTGGTAGGTGGTTTTGTCTCTTTTGGAACAGAGTTTTCATTGCCCTTCGCAATAGGGGACGATGGTTTGGGCAAAGGGATCTCGCGCAGTCTCAGAGGGTCTGCCACTACGATAGGATGGTGTACAACAGTGGAAGTTATGCTGACAGACCGCTCTTCGGCTTCATCCGCAACTTCATCGTTCTTTTCCTTCGTGTCTTCGTAAATGACGACCTGATTTGTCGCCTTCTCTACAGGTTCCTTCTGATCTGGCGTGGCCGGGCGCGTCGGCTCAAGCCGTCGGCTCTTCCCCATGGGCCGCATGGGTGCGGAGGACAAAGATGAGACCTGAGGAGCCGACTCAGGCCGTGGGGTCATAGCAGTTTTTGGTGCAAGGTGTGCTTTCTTCTGCGCTGCGATCGCCTGTTTCAATGCACTTCTTCCCGGAATAACGTTGGTGCTGCTTGTAGGGGCTTTTTGAGATGTTGCAGAAGATTTCGAAGCATGTCGGTCTGCAGTTTGCTTGTTGCCAGCAGCCGGGTTAGCAGGATCTTTCTCCAATAGCGACCGTGACTTGGAGTCAAGGTCCGACATGATACTGTAGTCCGTTAGCCAAAATATTCACCAAGGTCACAGAACAGCATGAAAGTGGAAACTCACAATTTGGCTTTCTGAGGCCAGACGCTGTGGTATGTCCAGAAAGTCTTCCTCATTGCCTCACGAACACCAGGATTAGCATCACCAAGTCCTTTCTTCAGACTTCTCTCGATGAGCTCGGTTCCACCGCCGTGTTCAATGGAGGACTTGTGACCAGCCTGTTTATTGATGAGAGTGATGTACCATCCAGCTGAGAACAGACGCAACTGGACGTTTTTGTCTTGGGAAGCGGCGTAGACATGCTGGAGGATTCGATGAGTGTAAGACACGTTTCCAATAACAGTGTCAACGGTCAGATTCCCATTTTCGGCCGTTATTTTCTTCATACCGGCGCAGAGTTTGATGAGATTTTGCAGGATGATCTCCATCATCGGATCGATTCTAGGGCCACACTTTCGGGCGAGATCTTGAATGAGCAGACATCCGTTTGTTCCCATAGTAGTTCGTAGAGAGTTCACGACTTTGAAAATGCCATCCAAAATCGACTTGATAGCAGCGACAAAAGTCTGAGAGTATGCATGGGGCGCATTACCATGCGTAAGTCGGCGTAAAGTGATGACACTCTTTTCACGATGCACCCAGTTATCTTCGGACTCACGTCCTTCGAAATATGGTGTCATCAAACGCACAAATTCATCAATTTCCCGAGCGGATGAAACAATGATTGGTTCCACATCGGAAGGAGTAGGCTCTACTGGCCGTGTGCCGGACTGACTAGCCGGTCTGATGAGACTGTCTTGAGTGACGGTGTCGACGCGAGAGGCCGGTCTCTGATCAATTCGCAATGTTGGTTTCTGGTCAACACGCGAGGCTGGTCTCTGGTCAACACGCGAGGCTGGTCTCTGGTCAACACGCGAGGCCGGTCTCTGCTCAATACGTGAGGCCGTTTTCTGCTCGGCGCGTGAGACTGGTTTTTGCTCAATGCGTGAGGCCGTTTTCTGCTCAACACGCGAGATCGGTCCCTGGTCAATCCGCGAGGCTGGTTTCTGTTCATCACGCGAGCTCGGTCCCTGTTCAATTCGCAAGGTCGGTCTTTGATCAACACGTGAGGCTGGTCTCTGGTCAACACGTGAAGCTGGTCTCTGATCAACACGTGAGGCTGGTCTCTGATCAACACGTGAGACCGGTCTCTGGTCAATACGCGAGGCCGGTCGTGAAAGATGATCAGGTTCATCCGATTCAAGGCCAAGATTCGTCAGAATGATGCTGACAATAGACTTTCTAACATTGAGTTCACTCAATTGCTTTTTGAGATCTGCCTTCGCATGTGCGGGTGCATTCCTAAGTCAAGTTAGCGGCAGAGGCTTGAGGAGAAGACCAACGAAACTTACTGGAACAGCTCGACAATGGTCGCCTTGGCTGTATCTCTGACGGCACTATCGGCGTCCTCGAGACATGCCACAAGACTAGGGACATATGGACGGAAGAGCAAGCCGTATTGCTTAGCCATCTGCCAGCGGAGTTCGGTCAGCTTTGCTCAGGATCGATAGGAGTGAGACTTACATTAGCTAGCCAGATCATGCTCATTTCCCTAGCTCTGTTGTTTTTGCCGACAAGGGCCGTTCCCAGCACATGTTGTTCAACTTCATGGCTAGCTGCAGGCCAGAAGTCTGTGAACGCTTGAGCCGCCTGTGCTCTGACTCGCTCCTTGTGATCGCCCAGGCGTTCCAAGAGCACCGGGTAAAGGTGGCGAGCCTGCGAAGCAACTATACCATGCTGTTCCTGAATGAACAGTCGCTTCAAGAAGTGACCCATCGTGGAGAAACCAGCAGACAGAAGTGTCTGATGGGAAGAGGCAAGTGACAAACGCAACGCATCAAAGATCGATGGTATTGCGCTCTCGGGGACATTTTTCTGTTTGATGTCCGACTTGACAGAATTCAAAAAGCTGACCTTGGCATCTATAGCCAGATTCAAATTCTTTAAAGTGGCTACCAACTCAGTAGCTTTTGGTTCCATTTTTGCGAGCCAGTCTTTCACACTGGATGCATATGCTTCAATTAGAAGAAAAACAGACAAAAAGCAAAAAGCAAACAAGATGAACCAATAAACTCCAAACAACGCAAGGAAGACTACCACAAAGCTGAGCTCGGCGGTGCCGAGAGTGAGTTCGAATCTGAATTTCATTGTTAGAAGCAGTACTCAACCTCACAAAGAAACAGCTTAGAATGATAGAAACAGAACAGAACAACAGAACAACGAAACAATTTTTTTCTTCTTTTCTTCTCTAAAAGGCAAATTCAAAGAAAACAGATGCGGGTTTAAGAGCGTGAGAGTGTTGAAGTTCGATTTGACAAAACGTGGTATGGGAGAGAAGTTTGTAGTAAACAGGTGTTGTAGAGAAGAAGAAGAGAAGAGAAGAGGGGGAAGATCGGGGGGAGTCCATAAGCCAACAACAACATGATGGCGCTGAGGAAAGTGCACATACCTGCTATATTGGGTAGTCGCGATGAGAAGGATGACGGAGAAGGCGAATGGGGGAGGCAGGCAGGGCAGGGAGGGAGGGAGGGAGTTGTTACAATATGAGCTCTGATCTGGAAGGAGAAGGAGGATGAGGTAGCGACGAGGGTTGCAAAGTGACGCAGTGACGGGGAAACTTCTCAGCGCTTATCGCCGCGCCTGTTTCGCTTATCGGGCCGACGCGACTCCACCAGACTGGTTCACTTCAAAGGATGACAGCGAGGCGATCGGTATGTAGGGGTATATATCAAAGTGCAGAGTGTTACAGAATAGTAATGCATGGAGAGATGTGGGTGGTTTGGTTTCGTTGGATGATCGCAAAAATGAGGGGTGGTCGATGATCGGGCGGCGCGCTGTCCCTGAATCTTCTTTTTTTATTTTTTTTATTTTTTCTCTTCGCTTTGTTTACCCGCAATGATTCACCCCGTTTTGGGTAAACAAGTGGGGGAACTGGAACTTTTTCGTCTGCAGCCACGAATTGATTGTTGTTATGGCAGCTGCCCAACTTGTTGTTGACGAACTGGAGTTCTGCTTTAAGTAAGATTATGGTTGTTCTGAGTCTCATTAATACTATGGCTCTATTTTCTTCCCCCCCCTTTCTTTTTCTTCTTCTTCTTCTTCTTCTTCATCTGCCCTGATTCTCGGTTCTCCGCCGCACTACGCGTAGTACTACTAGTAGTATCTCTCTCATCTACCCCTATTTTCCTTTCTCCCCTTGTTTTATTAACGGAAGGTCTGGGTGACCTCTTAACTAAAGGTGGACCGTGGGGATAGATTCATTTTTGGATGCAGTCTTATCGATAGTTAACTCCACGGCCAAGACAGTTCTCCAACCTCGCATACATGCTACTAGTACGTTCTATTAAATTCGAGAATAGTAGTAGACTATTCTTTATGACTGGTAATTTGAAATATCACATCAGATTCACGGAGTAAAAGGCGCGTTGGACAGTAATTGCTTTACGCGACCGAGCCTGAAATTGCGCCGACGTGTTCCTTAGTTTGCTCTTTTCCTCCCCCCTGAAAATATATAATCACAACTGCTACTAGTACTAGTAATAGTAAACACCCGCAGCCCGAGCAACCAAAAACACTGAAGGTGAGTCATCAATGATTACTGTACCATTACTACTTGACTACACTGGTAAACGCCAAATACCCAGCGCAGAGTCTACAGATAGCCTTGAGACCACAATATCGATAGAATCCAGAACAATGAACAATATTAAATAGGTTAAATCCTGCTTTTGAAACTAATCACATACCACAGCCAGTCACACTGCAAGTGGATTTAAATTAGACTGCAGTAACTCCACTCGATCGCCGCGCCGCGCGGTGGATCACTCCAAAAAAGACGGCGGGCACTTGGACCAGCCTCGGTGTGTCACAGTGCGCGCGCGCAAGCGCGATGCAACAAGCGAACCTGACGGTCGGTGGAGGGGCTGTTCGCGTCAAGCATCGATTGATCAACTTTAATTCGGGTTTCTTCACCGCGATGAATTGTCCATAGTCTGGTCTGCGCTTGATTGGGTGGGCTTCCGCGACCCCTGCGGCGGCTATGCTGCATGCGCTACTGACTAGACGACGCCATGCTTCAAGCCTTCAACCTTGCTATAAGCGACGTAGTAATCCTCCGTCTTAGATTATTTCTACTACATTTCTATCTTCTCTTCATCCTATAGATAATTCATACACTACTACTAAGTATACAACACCCATTGAACAATGTCAACCTCCACACCCCAAGCTACACCCTCACCACTCCCACCCCAACAACAACCACAACAACCACCACCTTCATCTTCACCACCCAGCTCCAACTCCAACCCACCTCCCCCTCAAGACCAGCCTACTATCCCCCAACCCACCCTCCGCCTCCAAATCAACAACCTCCGCCACCCAGCCTCAAAGACCTTCCTAACCCTCCTCCCGGACCTAACCACCACACTCACCACCGCCCTCACAACCATAATCGAGCACCTATACATCCCTCCCCACCAGAAACAACCAACATTCCACCCCACCCCACCCCCAACCCGCTCCATAACGCTCCTCCTCCGCGCCATCTCCGGCGTAGCCTACACAACCGGCACGGAGCTAGACAACGACCACAAAGAAATCCACCTATCACTATCCTACATCGAAACCATCACCACCAACGGCAACAATCCCAACCCTACCGCCGAACTAACCGGCGTTCTCACCCACGAACTCGTCCACTGCTACCAGCACACCGCGCCCCCAGATTCTCCTCCTAATACCCCACACCAACCCCCCGGCGGCCTCATCGAAGGAATCGCGGACTTTGTGCGCCTCAAGGCGGGCCTGGAACCGCCGCATTGGAAGCGGCCCGCGTCGGCGAAGGAGAGAGCGGATAAGTGGGATGAAGGATATCAGCATACGGCGTACTTTTTGGCTTGGTTGGAGGATGTTAAGGTGGGTAAGGGGGCTGTCGGGATGTTGAATGATCGGTTGCTGAGGGTGGGTTATGCGGATGGGTTCTGGGAGGGGCTTTTTGGGAGGGGGGTTTTGGAGCTTTGGGAGGAGTATGGGGAATGGTTGGATGGGGGTGGTGGTACTGGTATTAGTAGTGGTGGTGGGTGTTGGGAGGATGAGATTGTTGATCGGGTGTAATGGGTATTATTACGAGTAGTATAGCTTTGGTGTATGGTGATGGCTGAATGGCGTCAGGGTCTTTCCAGGAAGGGTATTACTACCTATTAGGTGCTGTTGACGGTGCCATGCTTGTCCGTTGTGCGCAAGGTCCATTCATTCAGTAAAGTACATACCTCTATATACGTACTTCTCGTCTAGAGTAACTGTCTGTAAACAGCGTCATCCCAAGTCCATCTCTAGCCAGTCTTCAAAGATGCAATACAAAAAAAAAAAAAAATAGCGTTTAAATCGGATAACATGAACATAGAAATAACATCAGAAGAAAAATAAAAGAATAGATTTCCCATATTGTACAAATCCTTGCAATGGTGAATAGATGAGGGGGTAGCAGTATGTAATGTTGCATCGCTGTCAATCCCGCATTGACAACATCTATAACAGATATAATGTGTGACGCCGTTTCTTCAAATCTCTCATGCTCACTCCTACACAATCACCTCGCCCAAGTCCACGTGCACCGGCTTCCAGGGCGCGGCTCCCTCTTCCTCCATCGAACTAGGCACACGCACGTTCAGCGGACTGTACAAGTACCATCCCTTCAGGGCGGCGACGGCAGCCCTGGAACGAGCCTCGAGCAGACTGGCGCCAGCGCCCTCGCCCAACTTATCCTGACCAGAGTAGATGCCAACGACGAACACGGGGTGTCGGCTCTTGCGACCGGTTTCACTGATGATCCGGGCAACGGGCTGCTCGAAGTTCTCCCGAGCACACAGGCGGGCAAGATCCCGAGCGGGTTGGGAGAAGTTGAACAGGTCGGAGATGTTGAGGTGACGAGAGAGGAAGTGCTGCTCAAAGAAACGCTTGGCAGCAGGGCGGCCTGCGTGCAGGTAGATAGCACCCATCACAGCACGCACAAAGGTTGCGTTAGCCTGTTCGGCGGTCACGCCCTGGATGTTCTGGGCGTCCTGCTTGGACTGTTCCGAGGGATCCTTGGGCCCCTTGACTGGGTCTCCGAACTCATTGTCGTAGACGACACTTGACGTGATCGACTTCCGCCAATGTGTCTGATCTTCGTGAGGTCTCGCTGTGCCAGTGACAGGCTTCGAGTGCACATCAACTCCCGGGAGGACTCTGTTGAACTGCAGGTAGCCGGGGTCAACTTCTCCACCAGGAGCAGCAGCGGACTCCACACCCCATTCTCTCGCCATTGCGGCCAATGTCTTAGGCCCGACATACGCATACATGGCTGCGAATATAACGGTCAAGGGGAGTCGGGGATACGTGCAGATGAGGTATTCGGAGGTGTAGTGTGTCAACAAATCGTGACCAAGGGTGGCCAGAGACTCATTGTTGAATTTGGGGTTGGGATCAGCCGAGGCGTCCACGAGAGAGCGAGCGAGGGTCTCGAGGGGTAATCGTGAAGGGAGGTAAAGTCGTGCGTGAAGCGCAGCCAGTTTGGCGGACTCGCGTGCGGCCTCGACCGGGGGAGACGGGAGTTGGTACTTCGACTGTCGGGAGGTAGGGGGGCGAATAGATGATGCTAGAGGGTCTTCCTCGAGCAATTGATCATTGGCAGCCGGCGCAGCAGGCGAAGCGGTCGATTGATGCCGGATGCCAGTGTAGAGACGGTGCTGCAGGCGGCCACCAGTCCGGGCCTGCGCCGAAAGGACCGAACTGCTCCATCGTTGGAGCTGCAGCCTCTTCATCTGGGCAACTGTGTGGGTATTGGGCCGTAAATTAGAAAAAGACCGAATTCAATTGTAATGACCGCCCGGGGACGTGGCGTGGAGTGTTCAAGACGGGGGCAGATCCAACTTGAGCCGGCACGAACTTTTGGTCGGTAGAGAAAAGTCGAGCTTCGGAGAAAGTCACGGGGTCTGGCGGTCGTGTGAGAATCGGCCAGGTGGCGCTAAACCAAATACGGATATAGCGTCACGGGGTCTGGGACGAGGGACGAACGACGGCCATTTCGGCTTCCAACCCGCTCAGAATAACGACGAGCTTCTCAGCGAGCCATTGTCCACGTCTTTTCCCTACGTTCATTCTAGATACCCTCAATACACCATGGGTGGAGGCGGCAAGATCCCGTATGCGACTCTTCTCCCACCTGGGACCACCATTGCATCTGAGATTGACTGAATTCTTTCCGCAGGTATCCCAAGGAAGTCTGGTCTCCCGCGGGTGGCTGGTACGCTCAGCCCGCAAACTGGAGGGTCAACACGGCCATCATTGGCGCCGCTGTCCTTGGAGTTGTCGCTGTGACCTGGAGCATCAGTGCCGACCGTGAGCACCGTGACAAGATGCCGGAACCCGGCAGATTCTTCCCCAGTCGCTAGTCAGTCCCCTCAGCCAATCTCGTGTCATGTGTTTCTAAGCAGCAGTCATTGACTTTATATTGCTTCTATCTAGCTGGAGCCGGGAAATCAGAGAACACGAAAAGCAGCTGGCCGCCCAGAACCGGTCATAGAGCGGCAACAGGATGAAGAGGTAGTTGTGGGAAAATGAGTACCTGTGGTGGTTTTCTATGGCATGCCAGGTTTTGTTTCATAATTTTGTGGGCTGTACGACAATAGAAGGGCGTTCTTCCATACGGTCAGTTGATCTGAAAGTGCTTCTGAGGAGACTCTTCCAATGTTCGATACAAGCGCTGTGTGTACAGACGGACCCGTTCCGTGAACTCAGTCTCGTTCCAAAGCTCCTTTCCATCACTGGATGTAGACATGCGCGGCACTCCGATCTGCTCCACTACGAAGCTGGCCGCCACAGTAGCGAAAATCAAGGCCGTCAAGACCTGGCTATGCTGTGCAGCAGCTTGCACTGCTTCCTGCCATACCGTAGATCCTGCGAGGACCGAGTCGACAAGATTGGCTGGTTCTCTGCCTGAACTGACCATGCCCTGTGTCAGGGCACCCAGAAAAGAATTGCCCGCGCCAGTGGGGTCAATCACCGCTGACACCCCTGAAGCACTGGGCTGATGGTAGGCGGGCAGCCAGACCCTCTGGGATCTAGAGTAAGCGTAGCTGCCGTCTTTACCGGCTCTGATAACCAAATGCCCGTTCCCATCTGGACCAATACCTGACTCAAGGATCTTCTTGACGATGCTCTTCCCATAGTCGGTGTCCTCGCTCCATCCAGGCTGGCCAAACATCATTCCGAGTTCCAGTTCGTTGGGGCTCACAACATCTACAACTTGGTTTGCCGCAAGGAACCGCTCTTGCTCTTCTGGCGTGCATAGATCCGGCACAGGTTCCCAAACGAAAATAGGTCTTTTCGCAGCGTGCTCCACTGGGGGAGCTTTGCCTGCTCGCTGTAGTTCCTCCCGTCTGCGCAAGATTGTTTGTACAATTGAAATGCAACGCGAGGATGAGCAGACCATGTGGAAGGTCTTGGAGAACACCTGAGCATCAGACAGCATTTCTGGTTCCAGGCGCAACTTTGGGGTCAGGTATTTAAAGTCTGCGACAAATTAGTTTTTGTGTCGTTATAGCTGCAGATTCTAAGGATGGATACCGACCTCGCTTCTCATTCGGACCGTAACCATTCCAGGCCCTGGTTGTCAAACGACTGTGGTCCTCCCGGAATACACAGTTTGTATCCCACGACTTGAGCAGATCGAGAACATCTGGAGGGAAGTCGGAGCCAACATCCACAATCCAGCTCACGGCCTGCGAATGTTCTCTTCCGGTTACCAAGCGGGCACCAACGACGGCAAACGACGCTGCGCCTCCTAGAACATTCTTTACGTTTGGTCTTGTTCCATCGAAGTCTATATCGTCTATATCACAGGAAAGGGGGGTTCCGTAAGTACATAGTGCGATTTCGACTGCGAATGGGTAGATCATGGCGTACCAAGGATGAACATGCCCATTGTGCAGAAGTCCACATTATCTCTAGAGTGCTCCGAGGAGCCATGACCCTTCAACATGGTTACGGAAGCGCTCAATTACCTTGAAGGGAGAAAGACTGGTGAGATATTGTACTCTGGCGGGGTTCGAGGGATTCAATCCAATCCGCCGCTTGAGTCGCCGTCATGGCGGCCTTATCGGATTACCGGCTGATACCACCAACGTCATGGGAGACGGGCGGATAACAGCCACGCTGGCGTACCGTATGGTATGACCCACTATCAGGAGCTCCAGGCCTCAGGCACGGGTCAGGAGCATCGCCGTCTCATGCAATTCCAACGGCTGCCTTGATCCTCTCCCTCCTCAGCATCTTCTTTTTTTCTGCCTACAGGTCGCTACTGACCCTTCTTCTATCTCTCAATCGTGGCACACGGTAGCCCGTGCCCCTTAATAGCTCCCTTTGTCCTCCTTTACTCCGACTGTCATCAATAGCTCCCTCCCTCCTTACTTCGACAGGGGCCGTCAAGATGGCGACAGGAAGCCACATGCATAATCTTACCACCCTTATCAAGCGGTAAGCCTTGAATCAGATGCGCTTGGAACTTCAGCGCTGTGCTCTCTTCTATTCTTCTATACATCCCTCTATCAGTACCATGTGCGACCGGTTACATGTGTTTCTAACCAGCTGGAAATGCCAACAGGTTGGAAGCCGCAACCTCCCGCTTGGAGGATATGGCTATGTCACTGGATGACCCCAACTCGCCCAAGACCATAGCCCCCCCTGCTGTGCCTGAAGCTGCTACTCCTGAGCCTCCCAAGTCAGCTCCCGCTGCGGCTCCCGCGCCGCCTCCCATCCCGCCGCAAATCCAGGACTTTGACACACTGATTAACGAGGATGTCCGGAACTTTGTGGAATTGGGCCAAAAGATCAACGGCTTAGTTGGAGAACAGGTAGGAGAGAAAGCGCATGTTCTGCTGAGTGCATTGCTCACAATTTTCGCAGTCCAAGGTAGTCCTTCAAGCCTTCGAAGCCGAGCGCACTTACCTCCTTGTGTCCACGAAAGCTAGAAAGCCCGAGCAGCAGCCCCCGGAGCTCATGACGGGCCTCCACAATGCTTCGGACAGCATCAACAACATTCGCGAGTCGAACAGAGCTTCTCCTCTCTTCAACCACTTCAGCGCAGTCGCGGAGGGTATTGTTGCCCTGGGCTGGTTCTTCGCGGACAAGCCCGCCGATTTCGTCACCGAGATGGCTGGAGGTGTCGAATACTACGGAAACAAGGTCCTGAAGGAATACAAGGAGAAGTGCGCCGCCTAAACAACCTCTGTAATCCCAACTGGAGCTGACCCATGTTGCAGGGACCGTACCCACGTCCAGTACATCCAGGCCTACTACCAGATCTACAAGTCCCTCGCCGCGTACCTGAGGAAGCACTACCCTAAGGGCCTGACCTGGAACGACAAGGATGGAATCGACGCTCAAGAAGCTCTTAGACAGGTCAAGGCCGGTAGCTCTGGCCCTGCCGCCGGCGGTGCTGCTCCTCCTCCCCCGCCACCCCCTCCAGTTCCGACTCTGAACGTTCCTGGCGGTGTTCCTCCCCCTCCTCCCCCGCCGCCCGGCGTTCCTCCTCCGCCTGCAGCAGCCCCAGCTGCACCAGACATGTCAGCTGTCTTCGACCAGCTGAACCAAGGTGAATCCGTCACCGCTGGTCTTCGGAAGGTCGACAAATCCCAGATGACGCACAAGAACCCCAACCTTCGCGCCAGCTCCATGGTTCCCGATAGCCCAACCTCCGGAGGTAGCGCCGTTCGGGGCAAGTCGCCTGCACCCAGCAAGAAACCCAAGCCGGAGAGCATGCGCGCTCGCAAGCCGCCGCGCAAGGATCTGGAGGGCAGCAAATGGTTCATCGAGAACTTCGATAACCCGGGCGAGATCGTTGAGATCAACGCGCAGCAGAACCACTCTATCCTCATCTCGCGCTGCAACAAGACCATCATCAAGATCAACAACAAGGCCAACGCCATCTCCATCGACAACTGCACCGGCCTCTCCCTTATCGTCGACTCCCTCGTCAGCAGCCTTGACGTCATCAAGTCCCCCAAGTTCGCCCTCCAAATAGACGGCGTCGTCCCCACCCTCCTCCTGGACCAGGTCGATGGCGCTACCGTCTACCTGGGCCAGCAGAGCCTGGCCACCGAGGTCTTCTCCAGCAAGTGCACTGCAGTCAACATCATGCTCCCTCCTAAGGAGGGAACCGACGAGGATACCAAGGAGTGCCCCATTCCCGAGCAGATCAAGACATACGTGAAGAACGGCGTTCTGGTCAACGAGATCGTTGAGCACGCTGGTTAGATTTGCCTATTGGATAGATACTGCATATACATGTAGAATCTTGGATATTACTTACCCCCCATCTCCGACAACAACAACCACAACCTATCACTACCCTTGCCACCCAAAATGGAGGCGATAATATGCGGCAGTTGAAAACCAACTTCTTGGAACTTCAGTGCTGTGTTTTATTCTACTCAATCCCTGTAGATAAAATCTTTTCTTTTCCGTTGAAATCTTATCTTCCGCTATTACTATTTAGGACGTGTGAGGACGTGTGAGGACGTGTGAGGACGTGTATGGAAACAGGATGAGCCTCAGGTGTCCCTCCCCCTTTCCCCACTCCATCCACCCCCAGCAACCATGAACTACACAGTACTTAAAGGGATAATAAGAGACGTAAAAGAGGAGATAATCCAATTACCGCACATCAAAACCTACAGTAACTATGCGACACATGTTATATAACATCCACAAGCGTAGTGCAGACTGAATCAAGGCGAAACACAAAGTAAAATCAGATTGTTTCCGTATTAGGCCCCCCCCAACCCCGAAAACAATTACAAGACTGCATGACACTGCTATTCCCAACGATAGTATAGAACAAAGAGAGAGATTATTGCTGCTGAACGCACAGTCCACATCGGTTGTTTAACTAGTGTTCGATCGACATCAGGAAGAATTGAAGGTATCGGCTAAAGGAGAGAGATAAAGGGAGGAAAGACTTATTCAAGATATCTAAAGTAGTGGAATATGTAAAGAAGAGAGAAAGGGTGACATGTTGAGGTGGGTATATTTGCTAGTTCCCGTACTGTGATGATTGTCCTGTGCGCCTGGCCGTGCGTATTTATTTTGGGTGAAACGGCAGGATGGTAAATTATAATGAATGAGATGATCCTGCATCTGCGCTTAAGAGGTATAGTGCTGTGCTGTTAGTTGAGGAAGACGTGAGGTTGTCCCGCTGTGCTGTGCCGTCCTGCTTGAGGAGAGAGATGCACACTTCAATGAGATGTATAAGAGAAATGGAGAAGAGGAAGCAGAAATGAAGAAAGAAAATGAGGTTACCATCACGATACGGGCGACGTCATGCTGGTTAAACGCGTGCCGGCGTTATTCACGGGACTTTCCCAGGTCAGGAGAGTCGTGCTTGTGCACGTCCAAACCCCTCAGCTTCCTGGCAAGGAGGCTGTCACCAGCCTCGGAACCGTTGAAAGCGAACGGATAACCGCCGTAGCCGGTCTCACCCTTACTAAGTTTACCATAGAGCCCACGCTCCGTGTTACACTGTTCCGCAAAATTTGGGTCGAGTTTGGGCCCTGGAGACAGTGACGGAATAGGCCGAAAAGGATGTGAGGAAGGCTGGGGAGGACTGAAGAGGCTGGAGGTGCCCCGTGGGGCACCTTCTCGGTCTGCAAGTGTACGGTCTGAGAACGGGTCCTCTGGAGCACAGGTGGAGGAGCTCCCGGAGTAGGGGGGCTCTCGTGAGGTCATAGCCCCCAATGGACTCAGCATCGATGATGGTTCTCGATCTGTGGGTGCTTTGTGTGGCATCTGGTCTGTTGATGACCGTGCAGCTGCGTGTGTATGACTGGACTCCCGCGAGGGTTTGTAAGGCGTGTAACGGGGATCAGGGCATTGAATTTCATTGCGAAGCTTTTCCTTACCGTCGGGAACTCTATTGGCAAATACAACACGAATGCTAGAGTGAAGATAGAATCGGCCCCGAGAAGGACAACATATGTTCAGATGGATCAAGTACCGTAGAGTCGGCTTGTCTTTGGGATCCTCCGAAGCGTTGAGCGACGCTTCAGGGCGATCGGTTCCGTAGTTCTTTCGAGCGCTCAAAGGCATATCAATGATGGGACCCACCGAATAGCTTCGTTGTCGGATGAATGTCTTTGTCCCCGGCTCCATATCGCTGAGGTCATAGGGCACGAGGAACAGCTTCACCGCTGTTTTGTTGGGGTTCTTGATCATGATCTGCAACTGACCGTGTTGTGGGATTCGGTAGCAACCACCCGGTGGACTTTTGGGCGATTCCGCCCTCCTATGCCTTTTTTCGCGCCTGCGCAGAGTTTCCTGATCGGTTGACTTAAGTTCTGTGGTGTTTCCCATGACACAGTCGTTGTGTGTTCCTGCAGGGCTCTGATGGCGCCTGCGACGTCGACTGCTACCACTGGACGTGTCCCGAGGAAGGAAATTGTCCAAATCTATCGAGCCAACATAAGGGCTGGGGCTATCGTCCGCGATTGAGCGGCCACTGCCTGACGTGGGGTAGCTGTAAAACACCGCCGGAAAGGGGATTGTCACGTGCGGTGGGCATTTGAGGTTGGCTTTGCATTTGCCTTTACCGAGGACGCCAATTTGCGCGGTAAAGTCCAAGGGCTTGGAAGGGCTCATTGACATTCTTCCACGGAGGATAGACTCCTCGTATGAGCCAACCATTGGCGCATGTGCTCTGGAAGAGACTTCTGAGCCCACCGAGGGCCTTCGAACCCTCGTGATCGGAGTTTGGACCGAGGATGCAAGCTGAAGGCTGTATGTGGAAGTCAGGGACCGCCGAGGGGAGTGCAGATGATAAGATGTTGCCGTGTCCCATGGTGTGCGATGAGCATCAGACTGGAAGTAGATCCCCTCTGCATGGCCCCCATGCGATGCCTGCAAGTGCTGAAATGTTTCCGGGGGAAGGGTACGGCGGCGACTGACTTTGTCGATGGCGTCCGAATGACCGACATACTCCGGCCGAGGAGAGAAGTCCAGGTCTGTATTATTTGCCTGGTGAACAAGAGGGCTCGTCGGGGCTTTCAATATGTAGCTCGACGAGAACGAGCCGAGAGAGGGCGCCCGGGAACGGGCTGTCGGGGTTGCTGTCTGAACAGATAGAGATTGGCCTCGTAAAGAGGCTGGGAAGACGGGAGTACTGAACCAAGGCGTCGTCGGGGAGGAACTCAGTAGTGGAAAATGTGCGTTGACGGTGCGACCAGGCACCGGTGATGACGGGGCGTGCTGCTGGCTCTGGGCTTGAGAGCTTCCTTCCCTAAAGTCTCCTGAATGTAAAGCTGAGCGAGGGCGTTCAATATCGGCCGGCGATGCTAACTGCTGATCACTCGAGTCAGACTGGTCGCTAGGACCAGCATTTACAGGTGCTTTGTCTTTCATGTTGGCGGAAGATACATCGGATGTCTGAGAGGTAGGGTTCGGACTGCTTTCCGACTAATAACGAATGAATGGGGTTAGCAAGGTCTCGGATACATGACAATGGAGCTTCTGCTGTTCTAGATAAGATAGAACAAAGGAGGAGAAAAGAAGAACCCGAGACAAAAAAGTGTGCACTACAGTGGCAGGACATACGGAATGATGCGATGCCCATCGGGGCGCATCGGCGCTTTTAATATACTGGATCAGTTCCTCGCGATTTGTTGCATGCATTCCCGCCCGGCTTCGATCCGGAGAGGGGCCTTCGTATGGGACATTTTGGGACCCCGTGAGGGGGTGGCTGCCCAGGGGCTCCCCAGGAGGGTGTTTCCAGGGGGAAATGGTCTGACGTCGAGCATTAAGCCGTGGCTGGTGATCATCAGACCACAAATCCTGGAGCCGCTGGTGTTCCGGATCCTGGAAGATGGGCATGGTCACCGGGAGAGGGAATGGGCAGAATGACGGGAAAAGAGGGCAAACATCGCAACCTCAGGAGCAGAGAGATCAGGGAGACGGACAACGAGGACCCTGATAACGCAAGAGGAGAGGGGATTGCAGAGGTTGCGATGATCCGCAGAAACCGAAGTGGCGGAAGAGGAAGAGGAAGAGTCACGGTGGAGTCGACGATGACTTGATCTGCCTTTTGAAGACTGGCTCCGGTGTGGGTAAGTTGTTTCGGGGCGTGGGGAACCAGAGGAAGGAAGATGAGAGAAGGTACGGAGTATATATATATTTATATTTAGTAAAGACGATAAGATAGCAAGACTGACCGGGAATAATTGAGCGATGGAATTTAACAGGACATCTGAAACGACTAGAGAATCAATCGGGCGCGAGTAAAGAGAATAAAGACCAAGAAAGCAGCAGACGTGAGGGGGAGAGAAATGCGGAAAGAGGAGAAAATAGAAAAAAAGAGGCAGAAGATGCGGAGGCAACGCTTTCGATTCCATCATCGGTCGACCCTCAATCAATTTCCCTGCCCAACTCTATATTTTCCCCCTCTAATTTCCCCTCCATTGTAACCCTACACCTGCAGAATTCTTCCCTGCAATCTTCCTGATTATTGCAATAAAATCCCGCCATTCCCGGTGGAGACAACGCAGCTTTGCTTGGGAACATCCTGCAAGAGCAGCCCATCACCCGCTAAACTCGAGTTCCTGCACCCGCTCGGCCTCTGCCGTCCAAAACTTTTTTTTTTTTTTTCTCTCTTCTACAGTAATTAAAAAAAAAAGGTCAACGAACAACACATCCCACCCCCGCCACGTTGTCGCTGGATTAGTTTCCTGCCCAATACACCGCTCCTTACATTCCGCGATCGGAGTCGAATTTCAAGAAAAAGAAAAAGAAAAAGAAAAGAAAAGCAAAGCAAAGACAACCAATTCAAGCCCCCGACCAACCATGGCCCCGAAACGCTCCCGCGACGATACCACCACCGCCGACGAGAAGCGGGAAACCACCAACGATGCCCCCGTGAAGAAGAGAAAGGGTTTCAGCGTCGGTCCTGCAAATCTCCCAGATGGAACATACCGTCGCAAGAGTGAGTTTTTTTCCCCTTTTCTTCTTCCTTACCCCTCACTACTCCAGTCTAGAACCGTGAAAGTTAACAGAAGATAAACCAAATATAGCCCAGAAAATTAAAAACGATTTAATTCAAAAAGCCAAGGTCAAAAAGGCTTACGCCAAAGTTCGCGCCGCCGAGCTTGCCGCCGCTCCATCTAGACCCATCTACACCGACGATGCCCAAGATCAAGACGAGGATAACAAGCGCGCGGACCCGACCCCGGCGTCGTTGGAACTTCACCCGGACCGACAGGCTATGCTAGACCAGCCGGCGCCGGAACCCGAACCTACTGCTGCTGGTAGACCGCAGCGTGGGGAGAAGCGCAATGCGAAGGGACGTCGTGAAAGAAAGCCTAAGCCCTCTGCGTTTGCTCGAGAGATGGAAATTGCGGAGAAGCGGAGGAAGGAGGCGGAGAAGCGTAGGGAGGAGCGCGAGTTCAGGCAGAAGGATCGCGAGGCGATGGCGCGCGCAAAACGGCCGGATCAGGCTGGGAAGAGGAGATTGGGGAGGGAGAGTAAGGTGTTGTTGGGTCGGGTGGAACGGTTGGTTGGGAAGGCATAAGATGGTGATAATGCATGGCAGGGCATTTACAATGTTGATTTGATTGCGAAGGTGTTCAAAAGCTTTGAATATGATACCCACTAGGTAATGACTACATTTTTTTTTCTATCTTCTTCATAAGGATCAGGCTGCTACTACTTTCAAGATGATCTGTATTTTCTCTTGTGGGGACGAAGGGTGGGATCGATCTAGGCGGATGGTTTGTGCCCGTTGCCGCTCCGCGGCTTTCGGAAGCATGCAAACTCGCCTTTGGTTCTTTCTCTCAAGCGCTTCAGGATGCCTCTCATTTCTCCCAGCTCAGACTGAAGCCGTGCGCGTGCCTCGTGAGTGGTCCGTCGATCCAGCTCAACATAAATCTGACTTTGTATCGCGGATGCTTCGTCGGTCGAGAACTGCGACATAGTCTGCGCGATGAATTCGGTGTCCAGAGTGGCCTGCATGAGAGCTGGCAGAGTGTACGAGGACCGAGAACTAAAGGCGTTTAGAAGCGACGTCGACACCTGGGTCAGCAAATACGTCAGGACGACGGAGAGCAATGAAGATTGGGCGGCGGATGAGGAGCGGCTCGGCACGGCCGTCAACGTCGAAGGGATGGTGGTGGTAATCTCTGTGTGTACGAGCACCAGGTCCAGCATGGTAGTGTAGACGTATGGACGGACCTGATCCGGGCGGGACGATGCCGGTTCCCAGTCGGGGGCAGTGATGCTGTTGACAATCGTCGTGTTCAGCGCGTTGATGGTCGGCTTAGTGTACGATTGGAACAAGCGATCATCGATCTGGTTAAGCACATCGCGGACGGTCTTGGCCTCCTCAGTCAACCGGACTGAGAATGAGTTCTCAAAGTTGGCGACCAGCTGCGGAACGAGATCGGCCTGGAATGCCTTGATGTTTGACAAAGTCAAGAGGATGCGCACATTCTGTAGACGCATTAGCCAAAGAACTAGCAGAAGATTGGCGTGTTAAGAATCGATGATCTACTTACTCTATTCCGAGAATCGACCGCATCCGCAATGAGTAGCGACGGGGATGTGTCAAACTGGCTTCGTGGCACCGTAGAGCCAGCCGCGATCCATTCATCCTCATCCTCCGACGATGTAGGATGTTCCGCATTCTCAACCAGGCCACTCAGCGCCTTATAGACACTAGACACAAATTGGGTGCGAACCATCTGTAGTAGTTTGGCAGGGGGCTGGGTCACAACATCGACGGAACCAGATCTTGCCATAGCCTCAGGGATGTAGAGGATCTTCTGCATACCCGCGATAATTGCGTTCTCAAAGGCAACAAACAGACCAGGCATCTTGGTCAAGTCTCTCTTTTCCGGGTCTCGAGTCCAGTCTTCCAACATCTTGCAAATTTCGGCATCCTTCCCCCAAGCTGCGCATGCCACACGTACTGAGCGTTCGCGTGCCACACTCACAAGGGATTTGAGAAGATCACGGGTGTTGGTACTGTGCACCACAGGCTCCAAGGCGGCCATCTCACTAGCCGCCGTGCCAATGAGCACTAGACATTGACTGAGATAGTGAATGCCACTGAGAGAATTCGAGAATGGTGGCCAGAAGGCGTAGTCTTCCCAATGCTCCCCGCGCTTCGGTGTGGGGAAGGGCATGTTCTTCGGATCAAGCTTGAAACGCGACTCTGTTGGGGTTACGCCCCGACTTCCAGGGCTGCTGGGGCTGGCTGTGGAGATTGGCGAGGTGAGGAGGGATACATCGTCCACCGGGGGATCGGCGAACAGTGAGAGAACACTCTCGCGGATGAGATTGAGAAGCTCGACGACTCCCTTTTGCAGCTCTCTGGCGTCATTGGACGAAAGTCGGTGGTGTTTGCGACTTTCTCCCTCGAACCCAGCTGGAAGAAGCTTTTGCCTGCTGCCGTCAATGAAGGATTGCGCTACTTCCCAAAAATCGAAGACTTCGCCAAGGAGACCTCCTTCAGAGGACAACAGCCTGCTCAGATAGGTATTAATACATTCCCAGAGCTCGATGACTTGGTCGCTATCGCGCATGGTTTGGGTGTCCAGAGCGCCGTCGCGTGGGGCCAATCGGAGGTACGATGCCACTGCCTGAGGCGTCGGTTTCTCACCACTAGCCAGTCGACGCCTCAGAATTTCTATCTCGACCTTGCAACGGTCACAGAATGCCGTGATCTTCTTTTTCAAAAAGTCGTAGCGACTGAGAAGCCATACCCAGATAGGATTGTCATCGACCCCTAGCTCCAGGAGAGCACCGATAAGCTCCATGTGCTCCTCTACGGGACCTGTAGCAGTAACTGTGGTCGAGGTAGTAGGCGCATCGCTGAGGCGCCTCCACAGGTCGCGTTTGAACGCTTGAATTTGCGAATCAACATCTATCCACATTCGTCCCATGGCCAGAATAACATGGGCCTCTTCATCCGTCAATGGCTGGTGCTTGCTCGTTGCGGTATCGGCAATATCCCTGGCAGTCTTGGATAGAGCCCTTGCCTTCCGATACTGCTCAAAAACAGAGTCATAGTCTCTCTGCTTGATGGACTTGGAAAGGTGACCGCCTATTTCATAGATATCTCTATGTTTCTCCATAGTGTCGACAACGGACTTGAGCACCTGCTCCCTTTCACGTCCTCCCAATGCCGGACCCCACACCTCCTCTGCTTTAACAGATGCCTCGAGCAATGGAACACGGATACCCTTCATGCCGTATTCGCTCTCTTTCGTCAGAGCGTTCTTGCCGGGACCTGCGTCGGAAAGGGCCGAGGTAGCTATGCTCTGTTTGCTTCCCGAGAGGCTCCGCAAATGACCAACCGACCGGCGGTTGGCATGAGGGCTCAAATACTCCTCTTTCTTGCCCTGATTTCTCATTTCTGTATATACACTGTCGATGGTCGCTTTGGCTCGAACGAATCGCTCGAAGTTCGCTTCGACGAGGACTTTCAGCGACGCGGATTTCTGGTCAATTGATTGAGAGAGAATGTTGAGACCTTCAAGAAGGGACCGTATCGACGCATCGGAATGGACTTGGGAGAGGAAGAGCGCCGGGGAGAAGGAGGTCGATGAGAGCAGGAAACGATTCCGCAGGCGACTCTCTTCATCTAGCGACAAGCCTCGCATTTTGAGGATCTTGAGCACACTGTCCCCTGTTCCCAGAGGATCAGGCTCATCCATCTTGACGAGATTCTCCCGACCATTGTTGCCTTTGAAGGAGCCTAGAGTGACCCCCTTCCGCGTGCTATTGCTGCGCTCCAAAGCAAAGTATCGGGATTTCTCCGAGCGCGAGCCACGACGTTCTAAAGCTTCGTCTTCAGAATGGTCGCTTTCATCCAGTTCAGCGGGCCATTCTTCAGGGAAAGCCGAGGGCAAGTTATAGTAACTGGCCACGTCGACGTCAGCCATGTTCGGGGGTGGGTGGGTAGGTGTTTTGGGAAATCGGCGATAACGGAGGTTGTTATTATGGGGAGAGCGATTAAGCACGGAGGGGAGGGATTAGGGAGGCCACATGCAGGAAAACGCGCAGCAGCAGAGTGGGGACGATTGGGGGTTCAGAATTAGGGTGTTAACTATAGAAAGGATAGGCACAGCCAGAACAGGCAGTTCGGAGGGAACGTTTGGGACGTTGGGTTAGCTTGGGAGTTATCAGATCAAGCACGGGAAGCAGACTGGAGCCGGTGGACTGACGGTAACTCGCAAGTTTGTCTCTTGTTCGGTCGGACCGGGAGCGGCGGTGCCGAGAATCACTGGATGGATTAAAGTGCCTTTCTTCGCCGCGACTTGCTCTCTTCGTTCCCGCACAAGGAAACCCGCCGCCGCCTTTTCCACCTCTCTCTCTCTCTCTCCTCTCTCTTCTTTCTCTTCCTTACTCTCCTCTCTTCTCCTCACCACCCCCCCAATTCCTTCTTTTTATTCCACCCTTGACCGTTTGACGTCGATCTCGGGGACTTTATCACAATGATTGCCGCCAGGAACTTTGTCGCTCCCGCCCGTCAATGCTTGCGGACAACACGTGTGTCCCCTCGCATTGCCTCGCCCTTCTCGCAGGTAACCTACCGACCGCTTTCCTCGCCAACATCACCTGGAAGGATTCTCGTTCTAACTGCACATCTAGCTCCGCACTTACTCCGTTGCTGCCGATGAGCGCGTCGCCAAGTTCAAGGGTCAGAAGGACACTGATGTATGTCGCGTCCCGGGCAACGCCTGAAACATTTTTTTGCGTCCATCCTTTGGTCCGGTAGCTTCCGCCGCAACTTGCGACAACGGCCTATATCCAACAGCTATTCCGAAGGATGGTTCATAGATGAATGGTGTTGTTGACATGATGTGTCCTTATAGGGAAAATACACTGTTACCCTGATCGAGGGTGATGGTATCGGTCCCGAGATCTCCCAGTCGGTGAAGGATATCTTCGCTGCCGCAAACGTACGCCTCCCGCTTTCCTACGATCGCCTATGATATACAAACCCAGCGATGCTAAACTACCTGTGTGCAGGCCCCTGTCAAGTGGGAGCCCGTTGATGTTACTCCCATCCTGAAGGACGGCAAAACCGCCATCCCCGACGAGGCCATCAAGAGCGTCCAGAAGAACTACGTTGCGCTCAAGGGTCCTCTTGCTGTACGTCCTTCCTTCTAGACTGTTTTGCGATAGATCTTCTTCTAAACGCTTCGTCACATAGACCCCCGTCGGCAAGGGCCACGTCTCTCTGAACCTGACCCTCCGTCGTACTTTCAACCTCTTCGCCAACGTCCGTCCCTGCCGTTCCGTTGCCGGTTACAAGACCCCCTACGACAATGTCGACACCGTCCTGATCCGTGAGAACACCGAGGGTGAATACTCCGGCATTGAGCACGTCGTCGTCGACGGTGTTGTCCAGAGCATCAAGCTCATCACCAAGGAGGCCTCCGAGAGAGTGCTCCGCTTCGCCTTCCAGTACGCTCGTTCCATCAACAAGAAGAAGGTCCGTGTCGTGCACAAGGCCACCATCATGAAGATGTCCGACGGTCTCTTCCTCAACCTTGCTCGTGACATCGCCAAGGAGTTCCCCGACGTCGAGTTCGATGCTGAGCTGCTGGACAACTCTTGCCTGAAGATCGTTACCGACCCCACCCCCTACAACGACAAGGTCCTTGTCATGCCCAACCTGTACGGTGACATTCTGTCCGACATGTGCGCCGGTCTGATCGGTGGTCTTGGTCTGACCCCCTCCGGTAACATTGGTGACGAGTGCTCCATCTTCGAGGCCGTCCACGGTTCCGCCCCCGACATTGCTGGCAAGGGTCTTGCCAACCCCACTGCTCTGCTTCTGAGCAGTATCATGATGCTTCAGCACATGGGTCTGACCGAGCACGCCGCTCGTATCCAGAAGGCTACTTTCGACACCCTCGCCGAAGGAAAGGTAAGCTAGCATCCCATCAATCTGCCGTCAACATTGCGAAAACACGATGCTAATAATTGCAATTTTAGGCTCTCACCGGTGACTTGGGTGGTTCCGCCAAGACCCACGAGTATGCTGAGGCCATCATGAAGCGTCTGTAAGGGATTGGAACATGCCTGTACTATTCCCCTAAATTGTTTCCTTTTTAGCCTGTGAATGACTAGACCAAATATGTAGTGATCTACTGTATGTGCTCCCATGTATTTAGATGCCATTTATGTTGTTTTACTTCCTACCTTGGTTCTTCCTACTCCCAATTGGTCAATCATTGTTGGAAAAAGAAAGATGCTAGTAGCTAGTAGCTTGGTCGACGAATCATGCCTAGTCTACCGTCCCGGTAGAAGAACAATTAATTGTAGAACCAAGGAAAAGAAAGGCAATAATACAAACAAAGCCCCACCAAAACGCCTAGTTCTCCCAAGGTATCATTATCGACGTATTTGTTACAGACAGAGCCAACGAACGTCAGCAGAAAAGGACATATCAATATCAAGGCTGACGCCGTCGACCCCTCCGAGTTCCCGTGCCTGCTGCACTTCTCCCCTTTTGCTTCGTCCTCGATGTCTGGGCGCGCGTACTTCGCGTCGTAGGCGATCCCCCCTCCGCTTCCTCATCGACCTCACTATCATCCTTCGCAGCGTCCGAACCATCTTCATCGCCATCTTCATTCGCGCCTGTCTCTTCGCCAGAATCCCCTTCTTCCTCCGCAGCTCCGGTACCCTTCGCCGGCGGTTCAACTTCGACATGAAGACGCGACGAACGCGTTCCTCGTCCAGAGGTACGCCCGCCACGGCCTGATTTCCGTCCTCGTGATGGCGCGGGGGAAGAGCGAGGTTCTGTATGAGATGAACAGCTGCGATTAGTATGTTTCTTCTAGCCATCTGACAACCAAGGAAGTGATTTTATATACGCACCGTCCGTATCAGCCACCGTGCTCCCCCTCCTCGATCCCGCATGCGTGCTAGGATCAGGAGACGCGGTCCCTTCCATCGCCAGTCGCCGTTCGAACATCAATTCCCCGTATTCGTCCTGGGGTAGTTCGAACGGGCAGTAGAATTCCTTTGAGTCCTCGGCGGTGTCTGTTATCAATGAATCTTCCTGTTTATCCAGTAATATTTGACGAATGTTAGCACGAGCCGGAGTTCAGAGGATGTAAGTTTCATTGTTGGGAAGTGGCATCAACCCACCCGTTCATCCAAAGCTGGAAGATTGTATAATGTCCCCAGCTTCTTCCATATCCCTGGTATCCGTGTGTGTTCTGCGTGCGCGGGCGCATATCCTTGGCTTTTCATGAACTCCGAAATCGCGATCATGCGGAAGTGCTTGTGCATGCCTTGAAAGAGAAACCTCATTAGCGACACACTGTTCGGAATAGTGCTTGCCCTTGCGCCCGACAGAGGGGAAAGATTGCTGACATACCGACAGGCTTCCACTTTATAATCCCCTTCAATAACGCGGTCTCTTGCTCGTCCGTCCAGGGATCTGTCACTGGGTCGTAATCCGCGGTTGTTGGCTGGTCAGCGGTGCTTGCGGACGGCTCGGCATTCTCATTTTGGGGGCTGAGTTTGGCTTTCTTGCGCGGGGGCATAGCGATTGAATAGTATGTAATGAGAGAGCTTGTGTGTATTCTGTAGAGGTGGGTAGGTAAATAATGGTTTGCTGAAGGGACGGAGGGGAGAGCTCTCGTCCGCGGGTTGGTTGGACCGCGGCGAATTCCTGCCGCTTCGGTTTCCCGAACAAGCGGTGGTCCGGGCGTTGGACGGGGAGAGGAGCTAGTCTGGTTTGGGTTTAGTGAGGCGTGATCTCGCGCTGTCAACGCGTCCTCTGGTGCTTGTCATTTGGGATTCCCATGAGACTTTGGTGGGCTGTGTTCAGTTGAGGACGATGAATCTGGGAGACTCCACTGCTGGCCCGCTGTTTGGTCATGGCCTACAGAGTTTTGGCCAGGTCGTCTTGCGGTTCCTGCATCCATTGAAGCTGTTGACGTGGGAGAAGTTGTCTGATGCATACTAAATACTCAGTTACTAACTACATGCTGAAAGACGTCATTGATGGCTCTGGATTGCGAACTGTTTCAGGTGTCCTTTGGAAAGCAATTGACAGATACGGCGCCGAAGTCTCCCGGGATGCCGCAGCTCGGTGACAAGGCGAAATTTCTCAATATGATCTTCGAAGGATACACATCATGGTATACTATACCCCACGTGGCTTTACCTGAAGTATCGTCGGATGCACAGTATAAGATACTGGCAATGGTGCAATTCCATTGAGCCTATTGTCGCTTTCCTTTGTAGAGCGGGCCGGTTGTCTTTCCATACTTGACCGATATGAGTGAACGAATGATATGATTCTGACCCTGGTAAAGAATCCTATATTCGACTCGCGCATATTGCAGGCGCACATCAAGACCAACTTAATCCTTTCACTTGAAGCACATTACAGTTCGTATATATTTCTTTCGAACTTAGCGTCATTATATACAATCTAACATCGTGGCCTCCTAATACTAGTGACGAAGGCTATTTCCAGAACTGAGGAGGCGCTCCCCTTAGAAGAAATGGAGGTCCGACTCCGCCCATCCTTGCTCCAGTAGGATCTTGCGGGCAGACTTTTCCATGGCCTCTGGACCACAGATAAGCACCATGCTCTTGCCATCGGGAATGGCATACTCCTTCAGCAGGTCTTCCGATATACGTCCACGACGTCCAGTCCAACTGTCCGGAGCCTTGGTTAATGTGTGTACCACCTTGCACTTCTTGCTATCCAACGCTTCATAGGCGTCCAGTTCATCACGACAGAGAATGTCCTCTTCCTGTCTATTGCCATCTAGGACCACGCACGAAGTAGGGTCCTGCTTGTCCTGTATCACTGCACGTAGCACTTGGAAGATAGGCGTGATACCAGTTCCTCCACAGATCATCTTGAACGAATTAACATGGCGCTCTTTGCCGCTCACTATGATCTTGCCGTTTCCAAGATACTCGAACCTGCCAGTGGGACCCTTGCAGTCGATTTCTGATCCCAACGCGAGCTTCTCTAAAGCCATGGTCATCTTGCCACCTTTGACCGTGGGCGTGTCGAAGTAGATCTTGACCAGCAGGTCCATGGTGCCTTCCTGGTTAGTATCGGAGATAGGGGTGTATGAGCGGATAATGGCCTCTTTGCTGGTGGGGTCGGCGACCTTGATCATGAGATGCTGGCCAATGGGCAGGCCCAGGGTCTGTTTGTCATGTTGAAGCTGGAAAGTGAAAATGCGGGTGTCCCATGACACGTCCTTCCTCTGTACAAGGGTCATCTTTGACCATGATTTCGACTGGAGGAATGTTGCGCGAGGTTCATCCGATTCTGGTGCGCTATCGTTCTTGAGCGCTTCCAACGACGCCTTATCCATGGTTCCGATATGGTAATCAGGCATCATGGCTTTGGCCGTTTCGCTGTCTGTGAGTGTGTCAGTATTCTAAACTCCATTCAAAAAAGGTCCTTAGACATACGGATGGCCAAAAATTCCTCCGAAACGTCGATGCCAGCAGACGAAATGATACTCTGAGCTCCACCAGGATGGCCCTCAAGGAATGCCGTGCCATCGTACACTTCTCCGTTCACGATGAACCAGGGCTTCTCATCGCTCGAGTTCTTCTTGAATTCTTCAAGGTCGATCATCCGGTTCACGCCGTCTTTCTTCATGTTGATCTCCTTCTCGGGCTCTGGCTCTGCCGGTTCCTCTCCTGCGTGTCTTTCTCCCCAGTTACCGTTGACCAGATCACCACCGGCCTTTTTGACGCGTTCCATCCATCCACCAGGCCCGGTAGGATCTGTTGGGTGCTCGAACCTGAGAGTCCCGTTCTCCTTTGTGATGGTGACCCGAAACCAAGGATTGTTCATCATGCCCAGAACAGACCAGTACATATCCCGCGGTTGGAGAGACAAAGCCTCATCCATAGCCCGCACAAGAATGGCATCTGTATTTTCTAGCTCAGGAATGGCGATATCCAGCGACCAGAAGCTCCAGCAGAAACAAGTCTCGCGCCAGGACATGTCTACTCTGCCACCAAACAGGTCCCCTTCGAAGTCACGATACTTGTCTTCGGCATATGAAATGTTGGCCAATCGCCAGGCTAAAATAATGTCAGCTCTGCTTCAACACATTTGCGCGATGATCATCGTACATTTGCCTTTATCTAAAGATATTTCGACTCTCGTAATCCTCCGACCGCCTCCTGCATAGGCATATCCTTTCACGTTGTACGACGGGCCTGCCGACGCAAGATCCAGCACCTCCTTGTGCTCGGGGTATACTACAGAAGAGTTCACGTTCAAATCATAAATCGCATATCGGTCATCGCGCCACCAGTTTGGGTCACTGGATGACATTTCGGGCGAAACCATTGTCCTGGATAAAAGTTAGACAACGTACTCTTGTGGTCGGATAGGCGAGTCTTACGGTAATACTCGGTTGTCATAGATGTGGTACCAGTTATCACTGGGCGCATCAGTCAGAATGAGCTTCTTCAGCCATTTGACACTTCGGCCACCGATCTGGCCGGGTACGACGGCTCTCAGGGGACGGCCGTGATCAGGACGGAGATCCTCGCCGTTCATTTTGTGGGCCAGCATGATTCCCCTATTGGGATCCATGGCCCAATTGAGTTTGACTGAGGTGCCGTAATACCCGTTTGGCTGCAAGCAAACTGTCAGAACACTACATGCATGGATGGATATGGCGACTTACCAGCTTATCTGCTCCCTCCATGCAAACATACTTGGCTTTCCTCAGAGGCTTCGCACTCCGTAGGATATCCGCCATCATTGGGCCAGTCCAAAGGGCCGTCGACAGGCCAGCAGAACCCCATGAGAAACCTTTGGTCTTCCTGACCACATTCTGCTCCTTCCGTCTGTTTCCCGCACAGACGAGAGTGATTGGCGCTGTGATCTGATCGTATTTCTGCAAAATTTCCCGGAAGTTGAGGACAAGCGGCTTCTCCACCAGGCTGCATATCCCTTGTCAGATAACGACGCGACGTTTGGGGGAAATGATATTTTTTTACCCTTCAATGCTAATCTCCCAATTTGGGATGTCTTCGTCTTTCACCAAAGGTACCGGGCCATGATTTCTCACATAGAACAGTTCCGGGGAAGTCAAGAAGCCTAGTTTCTAGTGAGCATCGCCACGACTACAAGGGCCCTTGCGCGGAGTTCAAAGGGGATAGGGCAGCAGGGAAAGAGGTTGAGTACCTTCATCGTACAGAGCCGTTAGTGGAGGCTCAACATTAAAAGGATGAACACCCGTCAGTCTGATAAGGCGAGGGTCGCGGGGTACATGATAATCGGGAGTTGGCTTGTCTATATTGAGAACTTCGGTTGGTTCTTTTGAAGGGGGCGGCAGAGGAATGTCTGGAAGTTCCACGGCAGGCAGCTCCTCTTGGTGGACCTTGATCGGACCCGACTTGAGGGCGACCCCTTGAGCGGTGAAAGGCTCTGTCAGCACCTCAGTGACAGTGGCCATGATATGCGCTTATGTGGTTCAATAGCCTCGAGGTGCCAGATCAGACATGAGACGATATCGAGAATGGAGACGAGTATAGATTCGGACCGATACAGAGCATGCAGAAGGCAGATGAGAGGAGCCAGACACACATCCGGGGAAGACCAGGGTTAGCTACGGGAAAATTAATCGCTCAAAAACCAGATGACAGATGAACCCTCAAGACTGCCGGCTTTTGGATTAGCTCAACGGGGTGACCAGCAACGGCCGGGATCTGGTACTAAGTCCACGGAGAAGAAACAGGAGGCATTCCACCTGGTTTGAGATCTATTTGGGGGGCGAGAATGAGGGTCAACATTCGGCCGGAGAGATTTCCGCGGGAGCCGGTGGATTCGAACAATGACTTAACTAACGAGCAGAAATATGTAATAGTAATACTCCGTACTCTTCAGATGGTCTAGTCATGGCCTGGTGTGTCCTCCAGCCGGGAAGACAGGGAGAAACCGGGCTTCTCATTCGAACATTCCTACGGGGGGGTGTGGGCACTCGAGACCTGGTCCCGAAAAAAAAAAAAGTATAAAAAACCCAGACATGAAAAAATCCGGAAACAAGCCTCTCCCGAGCAGCCAAGAGACTCACTAAACTACGACTCGATACATACTAGTGACATTTTGTGCTGTAATGGAAAAACAAGCCCCAGGAGGACAGCGGCCAGATCCACTTGTCTAGAGGGCTCCACCGCCGATTAATTGCCCATTAATTGCAGCAGGATTACGAAGTCTCCAGCTGGCCGTGAACAAAGTATTGTTCTCGTGTATTCATGGTATCGGAGAATATTGAGTAAGTAATATTGCCTGGAACTGTTGAGCTTTTTGCCGCAGTGGAGACAGGCAGAAAAAAAAAAAAAAAGATGGAAAGCAATGGTCCCATCGGTCGACTAAGTAGTGGTCAGTGAGCAGACGTCTAGAAACAACTGGTAGTCAGTAGTGGTTAGTCAGTAGTACATAGTAACTACTACGTAGCATGCACCTGCTGCTGGAAACCAAACCATAGTCAACGCATCCCTCGAAATCCCTCACAATGAAATTGATGATTCCAGCAACTGCAAGGAGCTTCAATCAATCAATCAAACTCTGGTACGTATACTTCCGATCACGGCCAATCAGACGCTTATCAGGAACCGATAAGGCAGTCGCGATAAGCAACAGCCTCAATGCCTTCGTTTCTCCATCGCATCTCCGCGGAGTCGCACTCGCTCGCTCGATTCCATGCAGCCACTCCCCAATTACCGATCGAACCCATCGTATGCCCGGTTCTTATCCGTCCTTTCCCCTCTCCACGAACGGTGGCTCCTCTATGATCTGCATGGCGGGTCAAGAGGTCCCTGATTACAGAACGATCGAGCATGGACCCCCCCCCCTCGCAACTGATTACCTCAGAGGTCATAGTCACCCATCCAGTATCCCACGGAGAAACACAACTCAAACGCCCCTATGTCCGCAACTCCGCGCAGTTATCGGTCTCCTCTTGGCGAGATAGTTACAATGATGGTGGTTTGTTGTTCATGGCTGTGTAGCGCAGCTCTGGTGCCGCGGGGGTTCTCTTTTCCCTGTGGCACAAACAAAACCGCGCTGGTTTCCTGTTGGCCACTGCTATCGACGTAGGATTCCTTGATTATCCTCTGTCATCACAATGCCTCTGTTGGATGGATCAGGGAATGGTGACGCTGTCGTCATGGACAGCGTCCCCAGCGTTCTCCCTCCTCCAGTTGATTCCCTACCAGATCCGGCTACTCGCCGATCGGCTTCGACTAGGCGCCAGAAGATCGTGGTGGTCGGCTTGGGAATGGTGGCTATATCTTTCATGTATGTTTGGGCAGTCGAACAACTGTCTATTAACGCCGAAACTCGGGATGCTGACTACTCCTGTTTGTTCTTAGTGAGAAGCTCGTCAAGCAGGACTCAGAGCGACGAAAGTATGATATCGTTGTCATTGGTGAAGAACCACACATTGCCTACAATCGAGTCGGCCTCTCGTCTTTTTTTGAGCATCGCAAGATCGAAGATCTATACCTGAACCCAAGAGAATGGGTGAGTACTCCGTAATCTGCAGAGTTTCCGATCCGCGCTCGGGATGGCGGCCCTGGTCCAGACACTAACGCCGAAGCCGGTGCCCTAATTAGTACGGTTCCATCAAAGACCGATCCTTTGACTATCACCTCAACACTCGGGTAACCGACATCTTTCCCGACCGCAAGACGGTCAAAACCTCGACTGATGATATAATTCCTTACGATATCCTGATTTTGGCTACGGGTTCTGATGCCGTACTTCCCACGCGCACCCCGGGACACGATGCCAAGGGCATCTTTGTCTACCGGACGATCTCGGATCTGGAAAAGCTCATAGAGTTTGCATCGAAGCATAAAGGTGAGACGGGCGTTACTGTAGGCGGTGGTCTGCTGGGTCTAGAAGCAGCCAAAGCCATGACAGACCTGCAAGACTTTGGTAGTATCAAACTCGTCGATCGCAACAAGTGGGTGTTGGCGAGACAGCTGGATGGAGATGCTGGCACCCTTGTGACCCGCAAGATTCGAGAGCTAGGCTTGGATGTACTACACGAGAAGCGCGTTGCACGCATAAATACGGATGGCGATAACAACGTTACTGGAATTGTTTTCGAAGATGGTGAAGAACTCAGCTGCTCATGCATCTGCTTTGCCGTACGTTTCCTTTTGCCTTTGCCAGCTGCTTTTGACGTGCTAACTCCCAGGATAGATTGGAGTCAGGCCACGAGATGAGCTGGGCCAGTCCGCGGGAATCCAGTGTGCTGGAAGAGGAGGTTTCGTCATCGATGAAAGGTACAGTCAGTGCTTGTGCATTCATCAAATAAATATTGACACACTGCAACAGCCTCCAGACATCCATCGAAGACATTTATGCGATCGGAGAATGTGCAAGTTGGGAGAACCAAACCTTTGGTATCATCGCTCCCGGCATCGAGATGGCCGACGTGCTCGCATACAACCTCACCAACCCCGACAAGGAACCCAAAAGCTTCAAGCGACCCGATCTCAGTACCAAGCTAAAGCTGCTAGGTGTCGATGTGGCTAGCTTTGGTGACTTCTTCGCCGATCGGGATGGGCCCAAGTTCCTCCCCGGCCAACGGCCGTCAATGCCCTCCGGAAGTGCAGAAGATGAGCCAGCTGTAAAGGCGCTTACATACAAGGATCCTTTTGGCGGTGTCTACAAGAAATATCTCTTTACCATGGACGGCAAATACCTCCTGGGTGGTATGATGATCGGGGATACGAAGGACTACCTCAAGTTGAACCAGATGGTCAAGTCCCAAAAAGAGCTGGACGTACCTCCCAGCCAGTTCATTCTGGGGGCTCAGAGCGGTGGGGAGGAAAATGCCGATGATCTGTAAGTTACTGGAACCGCTCAGACGCCGAAGTAATAGGCTAATACCTTATGCGCCTATAGGGATGACAGCACTCAAATTTGTGCCTGCCATAATGTTACCAAAGGCGACTTGGTTTCGAACATTAAGAATGGCACCTGCAAAACCGTTGCGGAGGTCAAATCGTGCACTAAAGCGGGGACCGGCTGTGGCGGCTGTATGCCGCTAGTGCAGTCCATCTTCAACAAGGCCATGCTGGACATGGGACAAGAAGTCTCGAACAACTGTATGTACACACCTTTTTTATGGCTTTCGGAATTGTTTTAATGTGTATGCAGTATGTGCTCATATTCCACACTCGCGGGCCGACCTCTACAACATCATCGCCATCAAGCAACTGAAGACCTTCGAGGATGTCATGAGGACGGTCGGCAAGAACCCGGATTCGCTTGGCTGCGAGCTGTGTAAGCCTGCAATTGCCTCGATTCTCTCCAGTCTTTTCAACAGGCACATCATGGATAAGGATTTACACGAATTACAAGAAACAAACGATCGGTTCCTTGCCAACATCCAGCGGAACGGGACCTTCTCGGTTGTGCCTCGAGTACCCGGAGGGGAAATCACGGCGGACAAATTGATCACGATCGGGCAGGTCGCCAAGAAATACGACCTCTACTGCAAGATTACTGGAGGTCAGCGTATCGATTTGTTCGGAGCCAAGAAGCAGGATCTGCTCGACATCTGGACGGAATTGGTGGATGCAGGTATGGAGAGCGGACATGCGTATGCCAAGTCGCTTCGGACTATCAAGGTATGTAACTTCATGATGATTCGTTGGTTGGGCTGGTCTGGGAACATACTAACGCTTCTCAGAGCTGCGTGGGGACCACATGGTGCCGGTTCGGTATTGGCGACAGTGTTGGTATGGCCATCCGGCTAGAAGAGCGCTACAAGAGTATCCGCTCCCCGCACAAGCTAAAGGGCGCCGTCTCCGGCTGCGTGCGAGAATGCGCAGAGGCACAGAACAAAGAGTGAGTCTTTCCTTTCTGTCAGTTACTTCCTGGATGTTTAGCTAATCTGCTCCAGTTTCGGTCTTATTTCCACCGACAAGGGCTTCAACATCTTCGTTGGAGGCAACGGAGGTGCCAAACCTCGGCATTCCGAAATCCTCGCCAAAGATGTTCCTCCCGAGAAGGTCATCCCAATGATTGATCGGTATCTTATCTTCTACATTCGCACAGCAGACAAGCTGCAGCGGACAGCTCGCTGGATTGAAAACCTCCCGGGTGGTATTGAATATCTGCGCGAGGTAGTCGTGGAAGACAAACTGGGTATTGGGGCGGAGATGGAACAGCAGATGCAGGAACTGGTCGACAGTTATTTCTGCGAGTGGACCGAAACAGTCCGGAACCCCAAGCGGCGCAAATACTTCCAACAGTTTGCCAACACGGATGACACTGTCGACACCGTGGAGGTGATCAAGGAGCGCGACCAGCAGCGGCCGACCTATTGGCCCAGCGAACCAGCCAAAGAGGACTTCAAGGGCCACCAGTGGTCCAGTCTCTCGTGGCAGCCTATCATCAAGGCTGACTACTTTTCGGATGGCTCGCCACAGATGTCATCCGCCAATGTGAAGCGTGGGGATACGCAGTTGGCCATCTTCAAGGCCAAGGGCAAGTACTACGCGACGCAACAGATGTGCCCTCACAAGCGGGCGTTTGTCCTGTCAGACGGGCTGATCGGCGATGATGACGCCGGCAAGTACTGGGTGTCATGTCCCTACCACAAGCGCAACTTCGAGCTGAATGGAGAGCAAGCGGGTCGATGCTCGAACGACGAGAGCATGAACATCGCGACGTTCCCGATTGAGGAACGGGACGACGGGTGGATCTATCTGAAGCTGCCGCCTGTCGAGGAGCTGGACTCGATTCTGGGGACGGAGAAGTGGAAGGTGCGGAAGGGCGAGGCGCCCGATCCTTTCAAGAAGCACGACAAGAAGTATAAGGGGATGCGAGGGAAGAAGGCGGGCGAGAAGGCGTCCGGGTGCGGTACGGCTGCGTCATCCACGGTGATTGACTGGTAGTCAGATCGTCTGTGGCGAGGATGATGGTGATGACGATGATGATGTTACGATTTGAACTAGAGCTTCTTTGACTGGATAAGGATGTCCGTCTACAGCACACCATGTAATTTATTCTATGTATCTTCCAATACCAGTTCCACATTGTCTACTATTGGTATTACACCTAAGCCTTAGTGGTGGCCCAGGGAGCCCTCAGACGGCACACACGACTGGATAACTGGAACCCATCGTGGATATTGAGATGGTGCCATATCCTGCCCGATGCAGCTGCTGCCTATATTAACTGTGTGTAGACCATGCTCGGGGGAGCCATACATAAGTGAGCAGGTGCTAGTTCGGCCCCCAGGAGCTTACATTGGGGGCCCGGGGCAGCCGTTCGTAGCCGAGGAGCGTTCGTTGTATTTTGTGTTTGCCTTGCGTGCCTTGCATGACCAATTCCAGTATTTGCACCAAAAGCAGTCCGGCGTTCCAATTTAGGGCAGCGGCTGTCAACTTGTCCGGGCCCCCCTAATAGCAACACACTGATTGGCTGGAACGAATGACTTATCAAGGATCAGCCCACGAGGTGGCCCGTGCATGACATTGCTTTTCTTTTTACTTTTTTTTTTCTTCCCAACTGGGACAGCATTCTCATTGTTTGGGTCTCCTTATCAGCCAGTTTCAGCCTATCTGTTAGTGTTTGATACGAAATCGGATGCCGAGAGTTCCTATATCGGGAGTGAAGATGTATCATTGTCCAACGTAGACAGTCGATCTGCAACCTCTTTTTTGTGCTTTCCCCTTTGTAGTCTGTCTAATGTCTACATCTTCCATCCGGACGGAAGAGAGATGGATCCCTGAAGCAGTTCGAAACCGGGTCGAGACGGCGACTCACAGTACTAGAGGACTGAATAGATATCCACCTGCCAAACAGGCGAGGAATACGTAAGTAGTGGCCCCCGTAATTAATTTACTGCCGCCCCATCTGGCTGGCCACTACGGAGTAGTCTATAATACGGAGTAGTGGCTGGCAGCTCGGCACCTCCTACTATACCCGACTGGGGATGTATTCTGTAGACTCTTGCAATATCAAGCAATGGCAAGCTTCAGAAGGAGGGAGAAAAAAATTTTACTAGCTTGTAGATGAAGGAGAAATAGATACCAGGTCTTACAAAATATTTCAACCAGAGGTTTGAGGAGGATAACTTACGGTGACGATGGCCCACTTGCCGGTGGGTTTGATTTTATTTTATTTTTTTTCTCTTTCTTTCTTCTTCAGTTGTGATTGTCAATTTTAAAATGAGAGACACCGAAAGTGACCGCGTCGCTTCCTGAGGCCCCGTCTCTGTCCCGTGATACAGTTAGTCAGGCAGGAGTAAATGAGTAAATGACTGAATGTGTGAGTGGACTTACTCCGTAATGGGTGGCTGCCTCAATTCCCTGGGTCCCTCCCTATCTACTCCGGACGACTAGTAGTCTATCTCTCGCCAATCTCTCTCTACCATTCCTCCCCTCCCTATCCCTCTACACGCCCACTCATTGCCCCCCGGAAATACACAAACAGTCATCCTTCTTCCATCTACACTCCGCGGAGTTACTTCTCCAGATCTTCTACCTTATCCTTATCAGTTCCCCAGAACCATGCCAATCATGCCCTAAACTGCCGTGCAGAGACCCTTGCTTATCTCCAGCACTGGTCTCGTTGGTCCACGCCTCTCAATGAGGGCCATGAACTGGGCCTCGATCGCCATGCCATGAACCCTGAGGTCATCTTCCTGCTTAGGTCCATGACTAGTCACTCCGGCTCTCGCGCTGGACGGTCTCTCTTACCGCGCGACCCAGTATCCACAGCCACGCTCAATCCGACTGCCAGGTGTGGATCCCCGGTCATTGCTCCTAGATTGAGTTCACAGGCTTGCCTTGGTTCTGTTTATTTCGCTGCTGTTGCTGCCGATAATAATATTTTTTGCCCTGCTGCCACCACCGTGTTGAGCTTGACCCATTTCCTAGGAGATACTGATTTATGTTTCTCTGAATGTTATGTCGTTTAATTTTATCAGAAGCAAGCCACTCGCATCAATCAACTGGTAATCAGACCGCTGACCCTCCTAGGAGATAGATAACTAGATAGATTGATGCCTTGAAAGAGACCTCCCACACGGGGGTGTCGGAGCATTTCCTACGCCTGAAAAGAACGTTTCCACTTGTGACACTATCCGAAGCACCGGTCTATATATACACGTCCTCTCCATCGATCTAATTCGGTCTTAATTCTCCTGTATTGCCCTATACCACACTCTCAATATCCATTGCACTTCCAGCGGGACCCAGTCGTCCGTTGGCCTACTCGCATCTAATACGCCCTGGTGGTGTTTTGTCTTTGTTGTGATACCCCTTCTCTCTGTACTTGCTTAGATCCTTCTGTACCTTACATCCTTGCTGTCTCCTAGTGGCAGTATACCATCAGTTGATTTTTTTCACCGACCGAATTTTTCTGGCGATGGATCACATCAAGCTACTCTTTGTCTCTCCGGAGATTAACCCGAGTAATCGCAAAGCACAATCAATCCCCATCCTCAACCCATTCGACAAGTATGGTCGAGTTTTCTTCTTCTCATGGCTGGGTTTTATGGTGGCTTTCCTGTCGTGGTATGCCTTTCCACCGTTGGTAAGTGACTCCTAACCCGTACGCATGCATGGACAAATGTTGACATAGGTTCCTCACATAGTTGACCGACACAATTCGCCAAGATCTGAAGATGACAGAGACGCAGGTCGCAAACTCGAACATCGTTGCTCTGCTCGCGACGTAAGCCTTCCCGCCCCATACTCCTGTTTTTATATAGACATCCGTTGACAGTGTGCTAGTCTGCTTGTGAGATTCGTAGCAGGACCCCTTTGTGACAAATTCGGTCCTCGTCTGGTCTTCATTGGGCTGCTGCTTTGTGGTTCGATCCCAACTGCCATGGCGGGTCTTGTCACCACCCCCAATGGCTTGATTGCCCTGCGCTTCTTCGTGGGTATCCTCGGAGGTACCTTTGTCCCATGCCAGGTCTGGTGCACGGGATTCTTTGACAAGAAGATTGTTGGGACTGCGAATGCTCTGGCTGGTGGCTGGGGCAATGCTGGTGGTGGAATCACCTTGTATGTTGAACATTGTATACCTCTTGATCATCTTACTTACTTGTCTCAGCTTCGTTATGCCCGCTGTGTACGATTCCCTCGTCAAAGTCCAGGGCTTGCCACCACACAAAGCATGGCGCGTGGCATATATCGTGCCGTTTATCATCATCGTCGGGGTCGCCCTAACCATGCTCTTCGTATGTGAGGACACGCCGACGGGCAAATGGTCGGAGCGTCATCTCTGGGTGAAGGAGGCCACCGAGTCTGAGGGAAACATCATTGATATCAACTCGGGACTTCCGTCCAAAGCCCCCTCAGTGTCCGACATGATGACGGACGTGGAGAAGAAAGGCGGCGCCCAGACTCCCATGTCTCTAGGAGCCGAGTCTCAGCAAATTGGCCAGTTCGATGCGCTGCGGACGGACACGGTAGTAGCACCCACACGCAAAGAGGCATTGAACGTGCTCTTCAGTATGTTCACTGCGGCCGTCGCCATCCCATACGCCTGCACTTTTGGAGCAGAACTTGCCATCGAGTCCGTTCTGGCAAACTACTATGTAGCGAACTTCCCCAGTATGGGACAGACTGAGTCCGGAAGATGGGCCGCCATGTTCGGGCTACTGAATATCATCTGCCGACCGGCCGGTGGTTTCGTGGCCGACTTTCTGTACAGAACCACACAGAGCCTATGGTCGAAGAAGATCTTGCTGGTCTCCTTGGGACTCATCACGGGAGCTTTCCAGCTTGCGATCGGACTCACCAACCCGAAGACCGAGGCCACCATGTTTGGCCTCATGGCCGGGCTTGCCTTTTTCCTCGAAGCCTGCAATGGCGCCATCTTTTCTTTGGTACCTCATGTATATCCATTTGCCAATGGTGAGCTCACTTTGAACCCTCGATTAAATGACTTTGTGCTAATAATAATAGGTGTCGTGTCGGGTGCTGTCGGCGGTATGGGCAATTTTGGTGGAATCATCTTTGCCATCATCTTCCGCTACAATGGGTCGCACTATGCTCAATCACTCTGGATCATCGGGGCGATCTCGCTGGCAGCGAACGTGGGCATTTCGTGGATCCGGCCGGTGGCGAAGAACCCGGTTGTGAGGCAGTAGTGCATTCACTTTGTTTATGAAAGATCTTGATGATATCTAGCCGATGCATTTCATTTTTATGTAGTAATCTTTTTGAGAATGAGCTTTACTATTACGATTCTTCTGATCTCCGTTACACCTTGCTTCCTCTGTCGAGTTTGCGCTCGCGTACAGCAACCCCGTCTGTCTGAGCTAGATCTCATGAAGCAGCCAAAGCAACCATGGAACACAAATTCTAGAAGCCATTCACAGCAGCACACAAATGCACAGATGTAGATCGGATAAGAGATCCCCGGAAGACAGCGGAAAGTCAAAGCGCAATGATGATGGCATAGCGAATACTTTGAGTTTCGGGTCCGATTATATGAAGAACCATATGGTTGGGATAGCTACCTTTCTTGAACACAATCAAAATAACTTGATTATTGCTTGCTTGAAACTGAATCAATACTACATACTACCCATTACACATCACACTGACTACAATATATATACCTGAAATACGAACTACCTACCAAAATGTCTCAACGTACGTCACCCCATCCCCCGAGTCCCCACTACCACTCCCTTCCCCTTAAATAAAATAAAATCCATACTGATGAAATGATAATAAATTATAGACCACGAAAACATCTTCGACAAAATGTTCCACCACCACAAACACCAAGACACCCAGCGTCAGGAGAACGACGACAGCGGCAAATACCCCTCTCAGCAGAAGAGCAATCTGCACGAAACAGAAGAGGAAAGCCAACCTTCGCATCATGGAGAGGAGGAAGGAGTTGTGAATCGATTTGAAAATTATATTAAGGAGGATGAGGAGTTGGAGAGGGAGGGGCAGACGTATGGGGGGTTGATGTAATACTTTATTCATTCATTTACTATTTATTTTGGTTTCTTGGGTTGGATTGGGGATGTTGGGGGTATTTATTATCAGTATTCAGTTTACTTTATTATCATGTTTGTTCTGAGGGTAGTAAGTAAGTAGGGTGAGTTGTAGTGTGTGATTGGTACTAATTGGCTCCCTTTAGCTATTGAGTGCTGAAGGACGGTGTACATGTACTATTGGCATTGATGGGTAGGTAACTATACCCTTAGTACTAGTAGTCACTAGTTACTACTGAAAAAGTAGCAGTAGTTGATGTTAACACTATAATTTTCAAATCCTGTAGTAGGTCATGGATGTCAAGGTATCAATCAACAGAAAGGAAAAAAAAAAAAAAAAAAACCATGTAAGAGAGTAATTGATAATGCATATAAACCCATCACACTACTTCTAACAATTCTTGAACAGAAACATGTAGTATCTAAGTCTTGTGCTATCCTACCCTAATCTATTAACTTCTTAGTATACAAACAAACACCTACAACATCAACCAAATCCCAATTCTCCACCACCACAACATCTAACTAGTACTCCGTAGTTAGTAAGTAGTGTGACCCCTCCCTCGGTCCATCCCAACCCCCAATTCGGGCCATCATCACCCCGAATCTACAACAAAAACATACATATACAGCAACTACTACTACCACCATACCATCATCTTATCCTCACTTCCAGAATTACACGTCCACAACCTCTCTCTCTAAAACCATCCCAACCACCCTCTCCCACCTCAATCCCACCAAGTAGTACATACCAATCCAACAATGCCCACCCGCCGCATCGCCCAAATCGTCCACCTCAAGCCCTCCGCCATCGCCGCATACAAAGAATGTCACGCGAACGTATGGCCCGAAGTCCTACAGCAGATCAAGGAGTGTAATATCCGAGATTGTATATTATCCCCTCCCATCCCCTCCCCCATTCCCGCGTGATAAACGAGGTGCAAAGTTATATGTATATATATATATATATATATATATATATATATAGAAGCAGAAGCAGAAGCAGAAGCTAATATGGGGCAATGGCTATTTACAGACTCTATCTTCTTCGATAATGAGCGGACGCTGTTCGCAACGTTCAAATATGTCGGGGAGGACTTTGAGGGTGATATGCAGCGGATGAAGGCCAATCCGAAGGTGAGGGAGTGGTGGGGGTTGACGGATGGGATGCAGGTATGTTCTTTATTATTTCTATCCATTAGTATGATGGTGGGTTAGAGGGAAGTGAGACTAATATATATTATGTGCAGGAGAGTCCGATTCCTGGGGCTATTGGAAGTGCTGAAGGTCCTGGGTGGTGGAAGGTATTGGATGAGGTGTTTTATACTGAATAAATTGTATCAATACTCTCAAGTTTGTTTCCGTCTTCACTCCTCACAAGTATAAAAATACATAAAAACTACTTGACGGATCTCATTCGGATCTCATATACATGCCATGCAACAATGGGTATCTTCGCCGGGAAAATCCGTAGCCGCAAATCAGCTGCTCCAAAAAACGCCGACTCCCTCTAACGCAAATATATCGGTAACCAATCGTTATAGCTCGTGCAACACCACTAAGATCATGCCAACCGCCAGGGTATAGGCAGCCCACGGTGTCGGTCTCATTCGGCGCTGCCAGGGACATCCTTCAGGATCTCCCATCCAAATTCGTCCTCTGGCCTCTCGGGCTCCATACCAAGCGCGTTGCGGTACGCCCGCACCTCATTCTGTAGGCCTGCAACAATCCGGATAGGTAGCTCTTCCTCCTCGGAGCGGAGACGGTACGCCGTCCGAATCATCTCAGCACACTTCATCGTCTGCGCATGCCAGTAGTCACGGTCTAAGCGGCTCTCCAGGTGGGAGTCACGCTCCGCTTGGAGCAGGTTGTTGTAGTGGCGTTTCTGAGACAGGTAGTGCATGTTGTTGTTTTGGCAGTAGTTGCGGATTTGCTCAACCATCGTCCCGAGGGTCGCCTCATATTCACCGATCAATTTGGCGTTCTCCGCCTGCTCGGTTCGTAAAACTTCAACTAAACGTCTCTCCTTGGCGAGGGCACGCTCGAGCTCGGTAATACGGGCACCTTAGCTTGTCAGCCGCTGTTCAGGGAAAGGGAAATTCAGACGATCACTTACCGGTGATTTCCCCGTTCACTTGCTGCAAAGTCGGGTTGGTACCCTCCGAACCAGACCGTTTCTGTCCCTGTCAGCCAGGTTAAACCAGACTATGAAACCTTCGTGAAAGACATACCATAATTTCCTCCGCACTAGTCACTATACTTTTCGTCATTTCGCGATTGTTCTTCAACACATCGCTCAACTCCAATACCATGTCGTAGAGATGGTGCAGATCCATCTGATGGCCCGCGTTCATAGGAACTCCACCGTTCATACCAGGCATTCCGCCGCCGTTGACCTGAGCCGGTGGATGAGGCATCGCAGGCGACATCGAGGGACGAGGAACATTGGGCATGCCCGAAGCACCGCCAGAGTTATCGCCGTAGCTGGCAAACATGGCCGACCCAGGGCTACTGCCCGACATGCCCCCACTGCTGTTCATCGACATGTTTGCGGAGTCAAAAGCGTTGTTTAATGCGTTGAACTCGGGATCGACAGCAGGATTCGGTTTAGGGAGGTTATGGTCGTCGTCAAAGCCGAACCCAGAGGACTCCAAACCCAACACTTCTTTTCTGAATTTCTCAAGGTCACGACGAGTAACGTGGGTGGAACGGCGGCGATGCCCACGCACAAAGGGTGCCTTGGAATCAGGGGAAGGCGTAGACGCGCTGATGATGCCGGGTGAAGAGGGCTCACTTTTGCTGTAGCTGGTGTGGTGCGCGGTCGGAGTTAGATCGTCAAGACTGGGGAAAGGAACCGTTGCGGTGAGAGCAGCAGACAATGGGGAAGCAGCAGGTAAAGCTGGGCGATGAGGGTCATCCACCTCGTCCTGATAGTGAACCGTGGCCGCGGAGAAGCCAAAACAGTCAAGCGTCGGAAATTCGGAAGATTCCAGCCGAGCACCAGCCTCGGCAGCGCCACAACTTGGGGCGGTGGCCGCACCAGAATTCTCCATGATAGCTAGTAAGTAGCTAGTTAAACCTGGGTTATGCCAAAAAGGGATGAATTCAAAAAAAGTGTGTGGTGAATGTGAAATAATAAGAGGAAGGGAAATCGATGGGTAGAAAAATAAAAATGTGGGAACCAGTGAAAAGAGAAGGAACAGAGCAGCTGCTTCTGCTTCTGCTGCTGCTGCTGCTCCTCTGTAAGTAGTAAGTACTTAGTCCCAAAAACAACCGTTTGGCTTTCGTTCTTCTCCCTCTTTCCTGTCACTGGCACTTTGCTATGATCGTTGCAGCCGCAGTCAATTGTCTGCTTCCCCCCTTGCAACTTCTCAAAGTTCCGGTAACTGCATGGGAAATCCCTCTAATTATAGCTGCCCAAAGGAGACCTGCGGCGTAGAGTCAAGAAATTGAGATCTACTGATTGATTATCCAGTTGCAATGGTTTTCATGCATCTGTGCGACCTCTTTTGCCGGCAATGCCGCACCCTCAATCTCCAGAAGGCAAATGTATGTATGAAAGGCGCAACGCTCTCATAAGTGTAGGCAAGGCATGCAATTTAGGTATTCGGGCATCCTTCCATTCCATTCAATGCATGAAGTCATTCTAGCCGGGCCCTTTCTCTCTATTTGTCATCACGTCATGTCCAATAAGGCATCTAGTTTCTGGTCGCACCCCAGATACGGCTTGTCCTGCTCCTGAGCCCCCAGTTTCTTCTTCCCCTGTTCGACTCGGCCGCCAACTCGCGCAACCAGCATCCTCATCTTGTCTAACTCCTGGACTAGCTCACCATCTCTCGTCACCAGATTAGGTTGGATGTGTTTCTGCGGTTCTCGGAACGGCTCCAGTAATTGCTGCAGCTGTCGTAATTGATCCAGGCGCCGTTGTCGCTGTTGCCGTAAGCGATCCAGGTCCGTAAGACGCTCCCGTAGTTCTTGGTATCTGTATCCCAATTAACCAGCTGAAACTGTGATCGGTGCGAGAGGTATCTCAGACCTAGCCCGCTGTTCTTCGCTCGCAGATTGGTCCTCTAGCTCCAATGGGAGTTGTGCGATATTCCTGCGACATTAGATCGATCCGCTTACCCAGCAACAGAGGTTCGAGGCTCACAGATGACTGGATAGATCCACCGATCTCTCAACCCCTTTTATCAAAGACCCTGGGTTGTGTATTGCCTGGGTTGCCGACGACCAGTATAGGCTGGTAATTTGCTGAGCGACATGCTGAACCGCTTGGGAGGAATAGACGATGCGACTGTGTTGTTTCAAAGCGGCGTTTACTGGTGTCCCATAGACTCGTTAGAAACACATGCAAAAGGAAGAACGATATGCTTATTAACCACAGTGCACGATAAGCGATCATGTGCAGTAATCCCAGGATGGTATGTGTGAAGATTTGATTCTGGATGCTTGCACTTACACTTTTGCAGAACATCACCGACCACCTTATCACTGAGATCATCCTCTTCAGTCTCGGCGGCGTAACTTCGCCAATCTTCGGGCGGCTCAAGGCCTTCAGATAGTATTCGGACTTGCGCCCTGATGAAGGATGACTTCAACTCGGAGATGGTACGAGTAGATTCCATGACTCCATAGTGAGGGATTGTGATCGGCTCAGAGGATAAAAGAGGACCATCGCGATTCGGCTTCACTGAACGCGTCCGGCGCTATCGATAAGCACACACGTGACGGGCCCCCTTCCGCCAACCTGCCATCCATCGTCCATCATTACCAGAGATTGGAGTCAACAATCTCCTTGCGTCTTGATGATTTGTACGTTTCATGCCGCAGATATTGCAGGGCTTCTGCGGCGCAGGTTTGGCCTTTAGGGTCTGGAATTCCCCTGCAGCTTTCATTGCCTCGGACCTTGATTGTAAACCATAAGCAACAACCGATCTCTCGTATCTAACCTCGGTAACTTGGACCCCAGGTCTGGTCTTCTACTACTCCGCCAAAGAACAAACATCAAGCGACATCTTCGTCTTACATCTAGATCACCTTTGTTGCTGCTATCTCTACCCATCTATTGTCTTCCCAGAACCTCTGCCGACTAGTATATCGCCACCATGGCTGACGATCAACGGCCGATAGGTCTGCTGTTCGACATTGGAGGAGTGTGTGTAAGGCTGCGCGATTGCCCAACCCAGAGATAATAGTCTGTTAATAAAGCTGCAGGTTGTCTCCCCCTTTCAGGCTATTCTGGACTATGAACTGGCCCACAACATCCCCCCAGGATGGGTGAACTTCAGTATTTCTCGTACCTCACCCAACGGCAGCTGGCACAGACTCGAGCGCGGGGAGATCAAGATGGATGCCGACTTCTTTAAGGAATTTAACAAGGATCTACGAAACCCTGACTTATGGAAGGCGTTCCACGAGAGACTTCAGAAACAGCGCCCGGATAGTGCGCCAACATCGGTTCCTCCATTACCCGCCCTGGACGCAGAGTTCCTCTTCTGGGAGATGATGAGGGTGTCTAGGACGCCGGATCCATATATGTTCCCTGCTCTGAAAAAATTGAAGCAGTCGGGAAAGTTCGTTATGGGAGCTCTGTCAAACACAGTGATATTCCCCGATGGACATCCATACAACACAGACATTGATGACAAGAAGTCGCAATTTGACTTCTTCATCTCATCTGCGCATACCGGTCTCAGGAAACCGGACGGGAAAATATATCAGGTTGCGCTGCAAGAGATGGAAAACGTAGCAAGGAAGAAGGGTCTAGGCGGTATTCGCCCTTCTGACATTGTGTTCCTTGATGACATTGGAGAGAACCTTAAGGGCGCAAAGAAAGCCGGCATGCGAACCCTGAAGGTTAATCTGGGACGGACCCAGGACGCTGTGAAGGAGCTGGAGAGGATGACCGGCCTTCAGTTGCTAGAAACTCCAGAAAAACCCCGGCTGTAAATAGTATAATTTGGCGAGCTAGTAAGATTATATCCGGACAGCTACAGATTTATAGATGTGATATTTCTTCCAAATCAATATTGCTGAAAGAGAAGAGTTGGTTTTGATTGTTCGGAGTACGGAGCAAGTGGTGGTACATACTTCGGTCCTTCAGCCCGCTCGTGGCCAACCGCAGTCTGGCGCCGGGATGCAGCCACGCTAAGCGAAGCCTTCCACAAAAGACATCCCACGAAATTTCCCATCTCTTCCTTTGCAGCCACCGTCGACAACCCCCGTCATCAACCAGCGGCAACCGTCAAAATGGTGAGTTTTGCTGTAATTCTCAAGTGACTGGGAACCGAATTCGTCGCAAATTCTCCCGTCGCCTGAACGAAAATTTCAGGTCATCCCACATGGGCGACCGCACTGTGGGATTGGAAACGGGTCTTTGCAAGATGCTTCGGACGGTCTTTCTCTGAAGCGCAAATTGCTGACTCGACTGTGTCTTGTAGCCTTTCCACAAGCTCGTCAAGAACAGCGCTTACTACAGGTAAGAAATTTACAAGACCCCTCATTTCGTCCAAAATTGTCATGGAACTAACAAATTTTCTCTCTACAGCCGCTACCAGACCAAGTACCGTCGTCGCCGTGAGGGTAAGACCGACTACTATGCCCGTAAGCGCTTGATCACCCAGGCCAAGAACAAGTACAACGCCCCCAAGTACCGCCTGGTCGTCCGCTTCACCAACCGCGACATCATCACCCAGATCGTCTACTCTGAGATCTCCGGTGACAAGGTCTTCGCCAGCGCCTACTCCCACGAGCTCAAGCGCTATGGCATCACCAACGGTCTGACCAACTGGGCTGCCGCCTACGCCACCGGTCTCCTCCTCGCCCGCCGTACCCTCAAGAAGCTCGGCCTGGATGAGCAGTTCCCCGGTGTCGAGGAGGCCGATGGTGAGTACACCCTCACCGAGGCCGCTGAGACCGACGAGGGCTCCCGCCGCCCCTTCAAGGCTTTCCTTGATGTCGGTCTTGCCCGTACCTCCACTGGTGCCCGTGTCTTCGGTGCCATGAAGGGTGCCTCCGACGGTGGTATCTTCGTTCCCCACTCCGAGAGCCGCTTCCCCGGTTTCGACATCGAGTCCGAGGAGCTCGACGCTGAGACTCTCCGCAACTACATCTTCGGTGGCCACGTCGCTGAGTACATGGAGGGTCTTGCCGACGACGATGAGGAGCGCTTCCGCTCCCAGTTCCACAAGTACCAGGAGGCTGGTGTTGAGGCTGGTGACATTGAGGAGCTCTACACTGAGGCCCACAAGGCCATCCGTGAGGACCCCTTCAAGAAGGACGAGGATGCTGGTGAGAAGAAGACCAAGGAGGAGTGGAAGGCCGAGAGCAAGAAGTTCCGTCCTGTCCGCCTCACCCGCGAGCAGCGCAAGGAGCGTGTTGAGCAGAAGATCCGTGAGCTTGCTGCTTAAATGTCGGACTTCTGAGGCCGATCGTGCTTGATGGTTTTCACCCCTCAAAAAAAGAAACTATGAGTGCGATAGTCAAAAAAGTTTGATAATTCTCTTTGAAATATAGGGGAATTAAGGTTCTTCTTGCCCACTACTACTACTACTTTTTTTGTGATATCCAGTAGTCTTGATGAAATCTTCATGACCGGAGTTTATATGGCAGGGTTGAGTTTTTATGCGTTCGGAGCAACTAAGGAACGCGCACAATGGGATATTAATTGACCATCTAAGAAGTGCTCCGGTAAAATGGCAGTGTAGACACAATTTGTAGATTCCACAATCATGTCCGCCATACTAGTGTCACAGTGGACCATCATCATAAACCCCCCGCCATCCTTCAATCGTCTTACATTCTCAGTCCAAGTGGATTAATCTATCGATGGATTGTTCGAAGACCCCTCTCGGATATGTGGGGGAACAAGCAGCAAAATTTCGGTAGAAGCATTGTGCAACCCTCAAGAAGGAGCATCTTCCCGCTCTGGGTAACATGCATCGCGCACTAGTCCTCATTCGGCCTAGCCCTGAAGCCCTAACTGCCATTCCTGTGCCGTCACTCTCGGAACATGTTGCTCTGTCCGGCCAGTTGCTTCGAGATGATGAGGCTGGCTGGATAGTATACCTTCCTCGGAGAATGTAACCTGTACCATTTATTTGTCTGATGGGGCCATGGAGAAAATTTTTCTGTCTGCATCGAACTAATGTTGATTTGACGCAGTCCATGACGAGTTGATATTGCTAACGAATGCGGATGCTTCGGCATGGTCGTACGAAGACATTGCTTGCTACTGGTTACTTACTAGTAGTGGATTACTAGTTAGGCACTTGTTGGTGGTTGATGGCAGACAACAACAGCGGCAACAACGACCCAACCCGAGTAGATCGGACGCTACTGTGTAGTACTACCAACTAAGTAGTAAGTATACTCTGAGTGTAGGCGGGTAGATATTCAGCCCCAGGCTTAATCTGATGAATGAGTGAATGACATGTCATTCCTTAAGCGAGAGAAGAAACTGGCAGATGACATCATCCGACTTTCTAGTTAAGCATATTCTGCGCAAAGATCATCCATGCTTTTCAGGCTGATCTGTGTAACACCGTATGACATTTCCATTCTTCTTTTTCAGTCTTCAAGCCTCATACGTCGGAGCTGATATTCCACTAAGGGCGCCGCCGTTCAAAGTACGTACGTACTAACTAACTTGGCTATGTACTTTGAGCAGGGATGGCAAAAAAGAAAGGTGCACTTTGCTGGTTAGAGTGTATGATCAACATGTTCTCCTCTCGGGTTCCATAAAGTGGATCGTGTTAAGTTCAATGGATCAAGGCACCACGTACTATGGGAACATGGGTTATTATACTCTGTTATTCGGGTTGTTTAATTTGCCATCGAACTCGACTCTTTCGATCTTCGGTTTGCTTTCTTTCAGATGGCTCGGAGAAATAAACTTACTATCTTGTGGTTGTGTCCGCTGAGAGGGCAGGTGTGATGATCATGATGGATGGGCGTGTGGTGAGAACGCCACTCGAAAGGGAAACTGAAGAGCGGGAACTTGAGATGCCAGTAGTGGGTAGATGCTGGAGATAGTAGAGGGTTAGTTAAGAAAGGAGATCGCTCGCGTGGCTTATCATTCGATCAGTTCTTGCTGTTGGACAGACATGAACTCATAACTAAACTACATTATTAACCAGAACAAGAGATCTAAGTAGTAGCTGTGGGATCGCAGTCGATCGGGGTCAGGTGCTAAAAAGAAGAGTATCTAGAACCTATCACGTACACACACACACACACGCATTATGTAGAGTAGTAACCCAGGAAAGAGTAAACGAATGGCAAGATGAACAACGCACACGAAGATTACTTAGTACTCCAGAATCTACTTACTCCATACACGGTACCCATAATTACTTTCTGGTAGTCTAGTGTCGGGCGCTGAATGCGACCATCAGCTCCAAACGAACGGTACTAGCCCGCCCAGGTTTAGGATTATCTGGAAATCGATGATTTGCGGGTTCGCGTACGCACTTGTAATTTCAGCACCGGTTGAGGGTGGGCTTGGCAGGGTGTCGTGTGAGTTCTGTCCTCCAATTCTCCTCGGCAAACAAATCAGGCGGAATATGCGGAAAGAACGTGTGGAAAGTGGCAAGAAGAACTTCCCCGTCAGTCCATTTTTGGGGAGTGGGAAAGGGTAAATGGGTCATCATTCGATGCAGGTATCGGGTGAGGATATCATCAGTCGATACATTTGTATTTTACTGATCTTAAGTACTTCTGTAATGTGTGCAGGGTGCAGGACCAAAGCGCAATGCTAAGGTTGCTTTAGTGAGAGAAGAGTCGACAGGGGAGCCAAAGTACTTCTCCGTAGACGGAGGGGGAGAGGATATGTGTAAGAAACGGTCACAAGTACCCGTTTCTAATACCGTCTAGTAATTTCTCCGCAACGGACTCGAGTATGTAATCGCCGAACTCCCCACTGGCGGGAATCATGCTATGCCCACTAGTCCCAGTTGAGCCACTTCCCTCCTCATCCCGATCGCCTTCAGTTCAACTGGTTTGCTTTGCCCGCAACCCTTTTCTTTCCCTTCTCTCCCTTTTTCTATTCTAGACCCTTTTCGAAAATACTAGTTTTCCCTCTCCTCCTTGACATCCCCATCTTTCATTGCATTCCCCTTTCCCCCTCGTCATATCCTTCTCACTCCCCCCCCTATTGACGTCGCTCGTCTTACGTTCTTGTCCCCGTTACTCCGCTGTGTCACCATGTCCGCAGTACTTCGCCGCAGTACCATGATGGAATGTACCCACCGTCACCGTTCTTAATCATCCGCTGGCTGAAACTGTGATTTTTCATTCTCGTCGCGAAGCATAGTAGATCTGTCGGATCATTCTATTTTGGACTACTCGTGCAGCGATATAGCCTCCGAAATTCGATCTGTATCCACTATCGCGCCAACCGGGCTCAGCTTTCGCCTGAGGACCGCCGCTTTGCCGTTCATCAGCGAGCTGACGTCGTCTCTCTTACACCTGATTATCTAGCATACTGTGATTGAATCGCATACGGACTCAAAATGGAAGGGATTGAGACTGTGGATGTCAGCTGGCTGCATCACTCGCAAAAAGGTAAGCCGGACGTCGCTCAATTGCTACTATGTCTTTGTGTGTACCTTTTCTAACTCGATCGCAAGACCATCTGTCGCGCTGTAAATCGGCATCATCAGTGGTTAGCGATAAATCTGTCGCGGATCCAGATGTCACATATGCCCAAGAACGAAGTCTCGAAAAACCAAGCACTACCGATAATAACTCTTCAGCATCAGCCCCCCTCACTCCTACCATATCTAAGAGTTCGTCACAAGAAGATGGTGCGAAGGCCACGAAGGAGGTCAAAAATGAAGACAAGTCAGTGGAGGGAAAGCCTACTGGCACATCGCCAGCTACTCCGAAAACCGCGCCTAGGCCGGTTACCGGACGAAGGAACTCTTGGATATCGACCCTGAGCTCCAAGTTTTCCTCTGGTTCTACTCCACCGTCGCAGTCGAATATGAAGGCACAGCAGAGCCCGAAGGCGACCTCTCCTGTTTCGAAAATGGACATGCATAATCCTTTCGGTGCGGCATATTCTCCAAAGGACAAGGAAGAAGAGAGGACGAATGAGAATAGCCCTTTCGCCTCAACATCTCCAAAAGGTCCTTCGTTCCTTCAGAGCGCCTTCCGGAAACTTTCGTCATCCGCATCTGGTGGCACTGGTAAAGCCGCTTCTACTGGGACGATCTGCCAACGTCGCGTAATGAATATCGATCCGGATCGAGATAGGTGCAAGATCCCGGATCTGAATCCTGCCAAATTGCGCCGTGTCGCTTTCTGTGTGGATGTGGAGATCGCTGGGATATCCTACCGCGAATCGGATGAAGACAGCCCACCAGCAAGTAGTAGGCGACGTCCTGTCCCAGAGGTTAACAACCAAAAGTCCAAACGATCGCATATCAAGTCGAAAGAGAAGGAGGAAGCTGCCGCGTTAAAGAATCCCCAGGCTGTGGTTTCCTCCAAGGACAAGAGTAGCCCAACAAACGGGGCGGATGGGAAGACTTCTGGGTCACCAGACACGCCGCCAGCTGAAGCGAATGCCAATGGCGAGACGAAAGAGCCAACACGAAAGCAGGAAAAGAAGAAGAGGTCAGAAGAAGAAAGGCGTGAGCGGAGGGAAAGAAGACGCAGACAGGCAGAAGCAAATGGCTCCATACCCATGCAACTCACAGCCGACGGCCAGGAATATGGCTGCCGAACGCCTGCATCTAACACGAGCCGTACCAAGACACAGAGTCATCCAACGACAGATCCTGTGCGGATATATAGACGCTGTTGTCAACTGCGCGAGACGCCTGTGCTCAAGCGTATAGTTGACGAGATCTCATCACCTTCCTCCACGTTAGCCGAGTCCCCAGGAACCGTGGCCGTGCTTGACCTCAGCGACTTCCCTATGACGGCCGAGGATATTGCTACTTTCTGCGATTGGCTCGCTGTTGTACCCGTTCGAAAACTCATCATTGAAAGATGTGCTCTGACTGACGACTCGGTGCGATCTATTCTCGCTGCACTACTTTCCACTAGAACTGTGGAACAGATGATGCAGCGGCGTAGAAAGGGAAAGAAGGCAGAGGTGGTGACTTCGGAGAAAGAACAGCGGTTCAGCGTCGTTGAGAAGGTGTCGCTGAAAGATAACCCCAAAATCGGACCAGAAGGATGGCGTCATATCTGCCTATTTGTCCACCTTTCAAAATCCTTGAAGGCGATCGACTTGTCCGGCATTCCTCTTCCCAAGACACCCATTACTGTCAACTGCTCCAACAAAGGAGCCTCGCAAACCCAGAACGTCACCAACGTAGCAACTCTCTTCGCGACTTCGCTCGCACAACGCTTTGGCGGGGACCACTTGGAAGAATTGCTGCTGAGCGAATGCCGACCTACGACCGAAGATGTGAAGAAAATATGTGATGCAGCCACAACCCTTGGCTTGAGGAGACTTGGCTTCGCCAATAACGAGCTGAGCAGGGAAGGTCTGGAGCACATTGTTGATTATCTCAAGGCAGGGAAATGCGAGGGGCTAGATCTGGGTGGAAATCCCATCCAAGACCAGTTGGACTTGATCATATCTTCTTTCACGGGAGACCACCCGCTGTATGCTCTTAGCTTGGCTGACTGTTCACTTACGCCTTCTACCGTCTACCCCTTGTTCCAAGGATTGACAAAATTGCCGGACCTTCGTTTTGTCGATTTCTCCCACAATCCAGGTCTTTTCACTATGCAGCCCGATGCGCTAGCAACCTTCCGGCGTTTTCTTCCCAAAATGCCTGCTCTCAAACGCATCCATTTGGCCGACGTCAACTTGTCTCCTGACCAAACCATTGCTCTGGCCGAGGTCCTCCCCGAATGTCCCAGCTTATGCCACTTGAACATTCTCGAAAACCCAGCCATTACGGCATTGGCATCTGCGACGGATCCCGCCAATCAAGAAGAGGCATGTGCTGTGTATGCATCCTTGATGGCGGCAGTGCGTGTTTCCAGAACGATCATAGCCGTGGAGATAGAAGTCCCTACTGCCGAAAACAACGAGGTTGTGAAGGCTTTGGCTTCCCAGATAGTCGCCTACTCCCTCAATAATCTGGAGCAAGGTGCCATTGCAGCAGAGTTTTCCGATCCAACAGATACACCCACGAGATCAGCCGTCCATGTTCCGGAGATTTTGCAGCATATCGTCGGCCACGGTACTGGAGATGAGGTGGAGGAAGTTGACGAGGCTGCACCTGATGAGGACTATGTCATTGGAGGGACCGGCGTCGTCAAAGCTCTCGGTGTTTGCCTCGGTAACGTGGATCGCCATATGCCAGGAGACCAGTCCGGACCCCCAAGTGGCACAACTACACCCAGGCATAGGAAATCCAGGTCTTATGTCACTAAACGACCCCGTGACATGTCCAAGAACCTCTTGGAGTCTGCACGTAATATCCGGACGCGAATCCAGTCGGCCCTTGTGCGCGAAGATAAGGCCGGCAATGACACCAATTACCGTATGTTGCCTTTCTTACTCCCCCTCTTTAGGTGGTGATGCTAACTAGCTTTTCCACTACAGGGCGTCTTCAATTCCTTGACTTCACCTTACAGCGCATGATCCAGCGATTTGAGGACGAATATCCTGAGACCCGCATCATACCCCAGTCCATCCCATCGTATGCGATCCAGGATACTAGCTCACAGGGTTCTAACGACGACGCATGGAACGGGCCCGTGTCTGAAAACACCCAGCTGAATGGCACCTGTGCTGATGCCGAGGCCGTGGTAGATGACGAGGAGGAGCAATATGCCGTCCGACTATCGCGGTCAAGCTCGATTACGTCGCTTCATTCACGCGCAATGACCTCCGAGGAAGGCCATGTTCACCGTCTTGGGCAGAACATTCGGCGCGATTTCCTCCGGCCTTCGTTTGATCAGGCTGACGATGATATGTCGGCATTCTCATTCGAAGAGTCCCATATGGCCGCTTTGCGTGATAAACTTGATCGTCTGCAGGAGGAACAAACCCACACACCTTTTGAGAGTGTGGATGCGGACAAAGCGCTGGGAGATCTGGGTAACACAGTGGAGGAGTTATGGGCCGCTCGTAAGAACGATGCGGAAACCTTTGAGAAGTTCCGGCAAAGCCAAATCGCTGCGCAATTCAACAGTGGCAAAAGGACATCGTCTAGCAGGAGCAATGGGAACGACGATACCGAATCAGATCAGCAGGCTTCTTTCTGAGTTGGAACCTGGGTTGACTGGGTTAATCATAGCCGATTTCTGGCTTTTGTTCATACCCACAGGTGCTTCTACCCTCGTCTAGCTGGCGATGAGGCTAGTATTTCTGTATGGACGGATGACTGGGATCTCTGCCGGCAGAGGATGGCCCTTGTTTGTATATAGGTCACCGACAAGCGTGACATTATTATCTGTATTCTAATCTACTTCGCACATGCGATGTGTATCTGCGGTGGCAATCTCCTTTCGTTTTTACCTATTGTTTGTTGTTCTTTTTCATAATGGGAGGGGGGAAATCTAGGCTAAGGGTGGGTAAAGGCGTTGGTACTGAAGGTGCATGGGGAAATATGGGGCATATAGGAAGTTGAGAACTACAAGAGGTGGTGAGAGTAGGTTGTTAATGTTGATAATAACTATGCGTTGTGAAATTAGCGATGGTGGACGAGTTAATCAATAGTCAATAGTTGAGTGGAATGTAAACAGTGCCCCGCTTAGATAAGGCGGACATCCTCGGCAGGCCCCGAGAATCCGGGGAGGGAAGGAGCCCCCGGGCCTATTCACATGTCAAGCCCCCATCCATCATCCTTCCATCGTCATCCCCTCGCTCTTCTCACCCATCATATCTCCTCCTTCCCTCCCTCCCTCTCTCTCTTCATCCTCATTCCCCTTCTCGTCCCTCTTCATCTCCCCTCCTTTCCATTTGTCCTCACCGGTCATGTTAGCCGTCATCGACTTCGGCTAACTACACTTCCGGGGTTCACGTCGCAACCATGGCTGCGCAATCCAAGTTATTTCCGCCCGAGCGGTCTATCCGACACCTCTTCTCCCGCCTGGCTGCCACCTACCTCCGTCATCGTAAACAAATCTCCCGTACTGTGTATTTAGCTCTCTTCGCCGCTCTCGTGAAACGCGTCCATAATGCCATCTCCGAGCAAAAGGCCGCCTCCCACCACCAGGAAGAACTGCGCCGACGCCCTGGAACCAGTAGTCTTGGCGAAGGCGGCGATCGTCCGCGCAAAAAGGTCGAAGTCAACCGGGAGTTCTTTCGCAATCTGCTTCGTCTGTTGAAGATCGTGATCCCCGGTTGGCGGAGCAAAGAGTTACGGCTTTTGTTTGGCCACAGTGTCTTCCTGGTGCTGCGGACACTGCTGAGTCTGTATGTGGCCGAGCTGGATGGCCGGCTGGTTAGCAATCTGGTGAGAGGGAGAGGCAAGGACTTCTTGCTGGGGCTAGTGTGGTGGATGATAGTGGCAGTTCCTGCGACATTCACGAACTCCATGGTAAGTGGCTTCATATTCACAGAAGAGAAAGGTTCAGAAGCTAAGTCCCTTCTGTGTTGCGGTAGCTATCTTATCACCAATGCAAACTCGCTCTCTCTTACCGCAAACGCCTGACAGACTACATCCATGACAAATATTTGTCGAACATGACGTTCTATGCCATATCCGCTTTGGACGATCGGGTCAAGAACCCCGACCAGCTCATCACAGTAGATGTTTCAAGGTTCTCCGACAGCCTGGCAGAGCTGTACTCCAACCTGGCAAAACCGATTCTCGACATGGCCATCTACAACTACTCTCTTTCCAAGAGTGTGGGCGGAGAAGGCCTGTTTATTATGAGCCTCTTGGTGCAATTATCCGCCAATGTTATGCGAGCCTTGACGCCACCATTCGGCAAATATGTGGCCGACGAAGCACGTCTGGAAGGCGAGTTCCGGTTCCTGCACTCGCGTTTGATCGACTACAGCGAAGAGGTGGCTCTCTACCACGGCCACGAGGCAGAAAAGGACACCTTGGATAAGGGCTACTTCACTTTGATTAAACACGTGAACCGCATTCTTCGCAGACGCTTATACCACGGATTCATGGAGGATTTCGTTATCAAGTACTTCTGGGGTGCCTTGGGATTGATCCTCTGCAGTATCCCTGTCTTCTTCCGCATTCCCGGCCAAGTCACTCAAACTATGGGCGACCGTACCGAGAGTAAGCATTTGCACCCTGTCTAGAAACCTATACATCAGCACGGTGACTGACATGCATCAAACAGGCTTCGTTACCAATCGAAGAATGCTGCTTTCTTCCTCAGACGCTTTTGGGCGTCTAATGTTCTCCTACAAAGAAATCTCCGAACTAGCTGGTCACACAGCCCGTGTCTCTTCGTTGCTAGAGGTTATGGACGACCTCTTAGCCGGCCGATATGAGAAGAAGCTTGTGTCCTCCGCCTCCACAGAAGAAAACTCCGCCATCTTATCCGGTCGCGGAGTCGTCGAGGAAAGTGATTCAATTGAATTTACTGACGTCCCTATTGTTTCACCAAACGGCGATGTTCTCGTCCGCAAATTGTCCTTCACCGTGCACCCAGGCGACCACCTTCTGATTGTTGGACCAAACGGATGCGGCAAGTCCTCCCTGTTTCGAATTCTCGGTGGCCTGTGGCCTGTCTACGGAGGCCAAGTCAAGAAGCCCCGATTTGACGACATCTTCTACATCCCTCAGCGCCCGTATCTTTCGCGAGGTACGCTCCGCCAACAAGTTATCTACCCAGACGGTGTCCGCGAAATGCGCGCCAAGGGAATTACCGACGATGATCTCTACGAGATCCTCTCAGTCGTGGAGATCGCTTCTGTTGTTGATCGCCCTGGAGGTTGGGACGCCGAGGAAGAATGGCGCGACGTCCTATCCGGTGGTCTGCAACAACGGATAGCCATGGCCAGACTATTCTATCATCGGCCAAAGTTCGCCATTTTGGACGAGTGCACCTCCTCTGTTACTTTGGAGATTGAACGTGTTATGTACGAAACAGCCAAGAAGCTAGGTACTACGCTGATGACTGTGTCCCACCGACGGAGTCTTTGGAAATATCACAAGAAGATTCTGCAGTTTGATGGGCAAGGAAGCTACATCTTCACTGGTCTGGACTGGGAAAGGAGACTAAAGTTGGAAGAGTAAGTTGCTTCGCTCCGAGTTGTTCTGGTGGCTGCATCATGGGAGATGAGCTAACACAGCGCTTTATTACAGTGAGAAGGAGGAGCTGGACCTCCAACTTCGCATGGTGCCAGAGTTGCAGAGGCGCATGGCTGAATTGAGCGCGTAGGGCCGTGATTCGTTCACGTGTTCATTTGCCTGAAGGGATATAGAGTATATATGGGGTTTATAGTTGTTGTCGCTGTGTCACTTGCCGTGCAATGGTTGCGTTATGGTATGTGTAGCGCGTTTGGGGCAACTTACACATTCATGATTAATGTAGAAGACATATGGAACTTTGTAAGAACAGTTAGTTGCATAGAATATAGCTGTTTGATAATTGCTGATCCAAACAATGAGTTACTGCCGAGTGAGTGAATGGCTCCGTCATAAGCATCTCTCTCCTGTTCATCGGGCAGCGTTACGAGTGTAGGATCCATGTAATACTAGAAGTTCAATCCAACTCGCCAAGAGGAAAGAAAAGCAGAAGAATAGAGCGGGTGACAAATCGGCAAACGAAAAGGAAGGACCAGATGATGCAGGAGTCCAACTTCAACAATGGCCACTGTCTAATTCTCCACCTCGAGGGGCTCTACATTCCAAATGCTTTCGGCGTACTCATTGATCACGCGGTCGGTCGAAAAGAAACCCATGCGGGCAACACTGGTGATGGACTTGGCTAACCACTCTTCGCGGTTCTGGAACGACTCATCAACCAAGTCCTGCGTGGTAATATACGAATTGAAGTCATCAGACACTAGGTAGTAATCTCCGTGCTCAACAATGGAGGCGATGAGTGCGGAGAAGTTGTTGACATCACCGAACATGCCGCCACGAATTGCATCGAAGACTTTAGCCAAGTGAGGATCAAGCTGGAAATCGCCGTAGAGGTGTCGGTGGCGAAGCTCTTCCACATCCTCTGCTAGATTTCCAAAGAGGAATATGTTCTGCTCCCCAATTTCTCTGGTAATCTCGATCTATACAGGGGCAATCGTCAGTGCTAGCATCGCAGACGGGATATAGGGCTTCATACGTTAGCACCGTCGCAAGTTCCAATGATCAAGCCACCGTTCATGACGAATTTCATGTTACTAGTACCGCTGCCCTCCGTACCAGCGGTAGAGATATGCTCGCTGATATCAGACGCTGGACAGATAATTTCGGCCTTACTGACGTTGTAGTCCTCGACAAAGATCACCTTCAAAAGATCACCAACTTCAGGGTCATTGTTTACCACGGAGGCAACTTTGTTAATCAGGTGAATAACAGTCTTTGCCATCCAGTAGCCTGGGGCTGCTTTGCCTCCAAAGACAGACACGCGCGGCAGTGCCTTCTTTTTCTCTTCCGCAGACATTGACTTGATCCTCAAGTATCGGTGGATGACACCGAAGATGTTAAGCTGCTGCCGCTTGTACTCATGGATACGCTTGACTTGAATATCAAACAAAGCTTGTGGATTTACACTGTAACCGGTGGTCTCTTTAATGTGTTTAGCGAGACGAATCTTGTTCGCGGTCTTAATCTCGGCCCATTCACGTTGGAATGCCTTGTCATCGACGAAAGCCTCGAGCCGGTCTAGAAGGGTCAAATCAGTTAAGAATTGATATCCTCCGAGCCTGGAAGCGATTAGATCAGACAAACGTGGGTTTGCCTGGTGTAGCCAACGACGTGGAGTAACTCCATTGGTGACATTGGTGAACTTGTCCGGGCCGTATATTGTCACGAAATCTTTGAAAAGGGTGGTCCGCAATAGATCTGAGTGTAGTTCTGCGACCCCATTGACTTTATGGGAGCCAATAATCGCGATGTAAGCCATCCTCACCATCTTCGGGTGGGACTCTTCAATAATCGACACCCGGGACAGTAAGTCTCTATCTTGCGGAAAGTTCTTCTCGACATGCTGGAGGAAATATAAGTTGATGTCGAAAATGATCTGCATGTGCCGTGGTAGCAGGTTTTGCACCAATGGGACAGACCACTTCTCCAGGGCCTCTGGCAAAACCGTGTGATTCGTGTATCCGAAGGTCTTTGTCACGATGGCCCATGCCTCGTCCCACTCAAGACCTTCATTATCAATCAAGATGCGCTGAAGTTCGACTATAGCCAAGGTCGGATGAGTGTCATTCAATTGAATGGCAACCTGATCGGGGAACTCGCTCCAAGCTCGCTTGGTCTTCTTGAATCTCCGGACAATGTCGAACAGAGAGGCAGCACACCAGAAGTACTGTTGTTTAAGTCTTAGCTCCTTACCCCTGTCGAGGTTGTCGTTCGGATAGAGCACCGCAGAGATTGTCTCCGCACGTTGTTGCTCTGCGACAGCACTTTCGTAATCGCCAGCGTTGAATTTCTGGAAGTTGAATTCTCCGCTGGAAGCCTTGCAAGACCACAGCCGAAGATTGTTCGTGGTCTGTGTGCCATAACCCGGGACAGGAACATCGTATGCTACTGCTTGCACAGTTTCGCCATCTTGCCAGGAGTGGATGGTTTTACCATTCTCATCCTGGTATTTTCTCACCCAGCCATAAAACTGAATATCGACAGTGATTTCATGCCGAGGGAACTCCCATGGGTTGAAGTCAAGCCAGTAGTCGGGGACTTCCATCTGATACCCGTCTACAATTTCCTGCTTGAAAATACCATAACGGTAGCGTAGACCGTAGCCCCAGGCTGGATAGTTCAATGTCGCCAGGCTGTCGAGTAGGCACGCAGCCAAGCGTCCAAGACCTCCATTTCCCAGTGCAGCATCATGCTCCTGGCTAATGACATCTTCGACTCGGAAGCCAAGGTCCTTCAGACCCTCTTATCTCATAGGATTAGTAGGATGCATTGGGCATTTGTTCCAGGATTCCTACCTCTTGCAACGTCCTTCAAGCCGACATTGAGCATGGCATTATCCAGAGCTCGGCCCATAAGGAATTCGAGAGAGAGATCTGGCAAGGGTTGTTAGTGTTGTCACAGATAAGTGAATGATAGTCCAAGTAGTTCAAGGATCCGCTCACAATACACTCGCTTCTGGTCGGCAGAAGCTTGTCGCTGTTGCGTCTTATTCCATTCGATGATCAAGCGATCTCGAAAGGCCAGGGCGGTTCCAGAGTATGCGGCCCTAATACGTCAGCGGTTGGTTCCCTGATGCTGTCCAGCGAGTGTCAAAATACAATTCGTCACAGTTGTACAAGGAGCGAGCCAAAGTAGTTTCGATGTGCCGGACCAGCTCATCCTATTCACATCATTAGTGGAATGCTCGACGCTGTATGTACTATCCAACTTACTTCGAACTCTTCTTTGTTGGCAAATCCGTTGACGGACTATGACAAAAGCAGGCTTAGCAAAACGATCTCAGATCTCAAAGCGCGTCGTCAATTATCCTACGTGCTTGCGCCATCTAGGATACAATGCAGGTCAGCGATACTCCAATGACGGGTTTCATGTGAAACAAGCTTGCAACTATGGAGAGTGACGGCTATAATGACAAAGAGTTGGATCAGGATCAATACTCACGCCTCCCTAAGATGCTCCGGAATACTAGCTTCGACACTTTTGATCTCTGCAGGTCCGAAGCCAGTGAAGGTACGTCTGTGCTTGGGACGGCTAAAGCCGGGACCAATGGGTCCCTGAAGCTCAGACACTGGAGCTCCAACCGAAGGCTTTCTTTCACGACGAGGCTGTTCCGAGGACATTGTAGCTGAACAAGCGTTGAAGTGGCGGAAACACTAGCTAGTTCAAGAAGTCTATGGCGGATAGGTCAATAGACTAGCCCAGGATTTGAGTATAAGGCATTCAATAACAAAGAAGCCTGAGCTAAGGAAGCGCCTCGAATACTATAGTGGAATAAGGCGAAAGAATAAAAAAGGGGGGGGAGAAAGATTTGGGAGGGAGGAGGAGAAGACAAAGAAAGAAGAAGGAAGGAAGAGGGAGAGGGGGTGGGAGCGAGGTACTGTAAGTAGTACCACGGACTGACTATACTTCACAATAGTAAGAATAGAAAGTAGCAGACCTTCACTTCCCCCTCCCTCCCTTTCTCACCATCGACCGCGTGACAAGGGTGTCTAAATCGCAATGCTGGGATCAAAGCAGGGCATGCGAGACAACCGGGAGGGGTAATATCGAAGTCTGGGATGGCAGTTGACGATAGATGGAGGAGGATTGAACAGGAATCCGGAATGGATGATCATACGTTTGGCCCCCGGGTTCTCATGCAATGTCGTGCGAGGAAAAGTGTCTAGGCTTCCATGGAACTTTCAACTAGCTCAATTCGCAAATTGAGCAGCGTAACTGGGCAACGCCCCAAGCTGCCGTGTAGCTCCTTGAATGCTGGACGAGCATTGGATGATGAAGGAGGATGTGTGTGTGTGTTGACTGACGGATTGTCCGGAACTGGGCCTGAACTCAATAGAAGTCACAACGTTTCCTTGGATTGAGAGGGGTTTTAGGGGACAGAAACGAGACAAGACAACATGAATTAATTCATCACCGCTCCACCACCACCATCTCATCCGTCTGACAGTCGCCGTCTGGCCTGACCGGAGCTGCCGCTATGACGCATGGTGATCGAGGGGGGAAAGTAGTAGTAACTAAGTAGTGGAGTGGATAGAGGAAGGATTGACTCTGGACTTGGGGGACGGTGTATTGATACCGTATAATAAGTAGTAGTCCTGTCTTGTCTTGTCTCTGAATACTTACTCCTTTCAACTACTTCCATTAATACCAACCAGTTGCTACTTACTTTCTTGATCGCCAGAACTACTAACTGCTACAGGTCTGGTCTCTACGACATCAACCACATGTATTGATGCATGCAATACAATGTACTATTTCTGTTCTTCTCTTTACTTTTCCGTCTCTTGATTGCATCTTCCTTTTCTACAGCTCTTTGAAATAAATCTACTACTAACCACCCGCCCGCAGCTCAGTCCTCCGGGTCCAGTCCATCTCCGGCCTCATCGCCCCCCCCACCCCCGCACTGCAACCTTCCTGTCCGATCGGCGGGTCATCAACGTTCTCCCCCGTCCATCATTTCATTCGAGCGCTAGGATCGACGGTCTGAGCTCGAGGAGCTCCGCGCGAGCCATGGGCGTTTCCCATGACCTTTGCACGGTGCAAGCCCTCTCCAATGTCTTGACCGGTTCCCGTGAACTGGCGGAAGAAACCAACATGAAGCGACGCTCGGAGCTTCCCATACCTACATGCCCAGTCGACCTCGCTGCGAATTGCCTGGTCACACTCTCAACCACCAGCTGAGACGGCGATGATGTCTGGAGGCACTGCCACAGCTGGCCTTGGCCTAGATATGCTCGCCTTTTGGGCGGGCAAGAGAACGTCGAAAGAAGTAACATCGACTTCAAGACAGTAAGCAGCACGCGTTACAGCATCATTTGATGGGAGCCGCTCCGCTTGCAATGGACAGCATCACTGCATAAGAGGCACGGTGACATTTCATGGGTAAGAGATCAATTGCATGCATAGGATCGCTACAACAAGCTGCGTGGTATAGACGGGACGATAGAAAATCAACAGCAACGAGTAAAACAGAATGCTGGGTAATAGCATAGAAAATTAGAGAAGTATGTAAAGAGAGATCGCCATTAGATGCAGAGCCAAGTCATGGGAAAAGAAAAGAAAAGGGTTATAGGAAATTCCGGGGGCATGAAACAGGATATCAAAAGGCTTTGCGCAGTCCACGTGCAAAGAATGTAATGCCAAGGCCTGTAGCTCGCTCTTCCTGTTATTGAAGACATTGAGCGCTTTGATTGAAGATCAGCCCCAGGAGTTGGACGTGGTCTGTTCTGGCCGATGCAGATAGAAAAGCCCCAAGAAACATATCATCCTGAAATGATCACAAATGAGAAGGAAAAATTGACACCATGCCACAAATTCCAATGACCATGAACCAACCCAGCGCCAGGAACATTGAACTGTGAGGTCAACTTAGCACCGTAACGCCGATGCCTACCGACTGCACACAATATAATGAACAAACGAACAAAGTAAATCGAAAGATAACGAACGCCAAAGCTGCAAACAGGGTGCAAACCAGAAGCATCAAAGCTTCAGAGAGAAATGAGGTTCATCAGTAAAACCGGGCCGGAAGACTGACTAGTGAGAGGGCAGATAGGACGGCCTCTACTCAACGTAGGCAATCGCCAAAGTGGAGAATCTCGGTAACATAAACCGGGTCTAGTTGCTCTTCTAACGATAGCTGCCTCACAGAATACCCGAATCCTTAAGGGCATTTTGCAGGATTGTTTCCTTTACAGCGGCGAATACCAGACGGATATTCGTCGTGTCGGTGGCCTGAGTCAGACTTGAGGGCGAATTAGTGAGTACACAGCACGAACGACTTTGATCAGAACTTACTGAGGGTAGAGATTCAGATGCGCTCTGTTGACTTGATTGAATCTCCAAAGAAGGTATTTGGCCGCCCGATTCACGTCATTGCCGCCTGAATAGTCCGGAAAGTAATGGTTCAATGGAGACCGAGGAAGCTTTTGTTTGAAAAGATCGACCTTGTTTAGGAAAAGAATTATGCTCGTTCGCATGAACCATCGAGAATTGACCACAGAATCGAACAGGACTAAGCTTTCCATCATGCGATTCTGAAAACCAGATCAGCAGGGGCGCATGGGCAGGGTGATGAAGCGCTCCGAGACATACCTGGTTGCTCTCCTCCAGTAATACTTGGTCATACTCACTCAACGCTACGCAGAAGATGATGGATGTTACGTTTTCAAAGCAATGAATCCACTTCTTCCGCTCGCTCCGCTGGCCGCCAACATCGAACATACTATGTGACAAGTCAGTAAGTTGTCGATAAAACAACCTTCAAGGAGAGGACAGGTCATACTGTATGCTAAGCTGGCCCATGGTAAATCGCGTCTCATATATACCTGTCGTTTTTGTTCGCGCGCGGAGTACATCATTTACGTTGGGTATGTAATCTGGGGAAGCTATCCGCTTAGCTTCATCAAAGAAACTAGAAGGACTCGGTCAGCGGCTGTGCTTGTGGTATAACTTGATTGACGCAAGCACTTACTATGGCGCAGAATCCATCAGATAGAATTCGTTCTGATGCTCCAGCACATTGGAAGTACAAGGGTCATTCCAGAGATACGTGATCGCATCACCAACCCGAGAATCCAGGGGTATATTTGGATCAGGGTCAATGTTATAATCGGAAAGGAATTGGATGTAGTCGCGGACTTTTTGACTTGAAGGTTCTAGCGAGAACTGGTGGTAGGCTGCTATGAGAGATTTGGTACAATCGAGGAGGTTCTTGTAGACCGTTAGGCGGTATAAGGCCAGCTCTTCAACTGTGTACCCATTTTGGTGGATGATCTTCATTTGCTTGACGATGGTCGACTTGCCGCTTTCTCCGGAACCTACCATCACACACGAGATTACAGTTAGCAAGAGTTGCGCTTGAAACAGCATCGGCCTCCGTATAGCGGGATGAGGAGAATGCAACTAACCAAGCAATAGGATCTTGCACTCTCGCCGTAGTCGCCTAGAGTCCTCTTCTAGTTTTCGGTCGATTGCTTGGCTCCTCCGCTTCGACTCCGCATCTCCTGTCGCCTCCGTACTCACACACGAACCCATGTTCTCAGTATGATTCCCAGACAGCGAAAAGCTAACCCATTAGCTGCCTGCGGAAGGATCCGGCATCAACCTGTCAGGACGCTAAGACCCGACGCCGACGGGAGAGGCGAATACCCAGACGAGTGGCAGCTCCAACGACCCAAACAGACAGATGTGATTGCGGACGGAAGGTTATGAGCGGCGCAATGGGGAGGATATCGCTGCAGCGATCGGAACGGGGAGAGCAAGAGAGACGGTGGTATATGCGATCGACAATGGAGTTCGATCAGGGATCGAGGCTTGCGCGCGTAGTGGCCGAAGGCAGAGCCACAACAGACGGCTCGAGGTCGAAACGGGGAAGGCCGGAGCGACGACAACTGCAAGCTCCCGGGGGGGGCGGAGGTGTTGGCTCGTGACGCAGGAGGTGGAAAGGAAGCAGGGGAGACAGCGAAGCAACGAAAAGACGCCGAGCCCAAGCGCGGAGTAGGATGGTTCTGCTGGAGGTTTGATCGAGAGTGTGAGGGGTGTCAAGAGAACCAACTGCGGAGCAGGAAAGCGAGCGAGAATGACGACCTGACGCTAAAAAGGGTAGTTAAAGTCGATCGGGGGGGGGGATGATGTGGGAGAGTGGATGAGAGCGCGGATCTCGAGTGTGAGATAATGTAAGCAATGGGGATCAGTCGTCGGTCGGGTCGATCAATCAGGCGGGTAATAGTAGTTAAAGAGAGGAAGGAGATGGGATGGGATGGGATGGAATGGGATGGAGGATTGGGGGGG
>NW_020291870.1:0-76032 GCF_003184835.1 Aspergillus costaricaensis CBS 115574
TCGTCATGGCGGAGGAGACGAATTGTCGAGAGGGGGAGGGGGAGGGGGAGGGGGAGGGAGCTCAGGATGTGGTGGTAAGTTCTTCCATGTCTTTATATGAGTTGGTCTGATGTATCACACAGGCGGGGGCGGTGGATCCTGATCTCTTAAACTGCACCACAGCAGTATCTCAGGTCAATCGCCGGAGAGATCTGCAGACTTGGTCCTGCGGTAGTAACTATATTAGAGAAAGCTCGATTAGTTCATGACCCTCTTCAATCCGTGATAACGAGAAGGAAGGGGAGGAACGAGTCTGTAAGGATGTTGCCTTGATCACCTGACACATGCGTGTATCTTCACATGATCGCTGTTTCCATATGAAGATATGTAGCGCAGATATTAGATGGGACTTCAGTAAATTGGTATATAATTTGACTGTTTCAGTTCTGATATTATGATATAGTATATTGAAGTAAGTTATTCAAGTGAGCATGCTCGACATTAGATGTCTTGCTTAGCACTCAGACTCAGCTCCTGGGGTATAGTAACGAATGGACGCCTCAGTACCTCTAAAAGCAACCAGCTCAAACAGCTATAGGTGGGTATAAGCAAAGCAAAATCATGATATCATCTCATCTCATCTCCTCAAAGCCTCCACCATACATAGAAGCGGAATCTCGAGCAAAATTAGTACTAGTGTTGGCGGCAATCATGTATTAGAAGCATTAATCAACGTTTCACGTGAAAAGAGCGTTGGAGTCGAGAAATTTGCGTGGCGCAAAGCACATGCGCAGCATTTCCAAGTCTCCGTTAGATGGGGTATTCGTAGTCCATAGTGAAATGGACCAACTATTTAGCGCTGAGATTTTTCCACGTTTAGACGGCAGAACGGCCGAAGAAGCGACGGCGACCACTGATGCGACATTGTTAGTATCGAATCTCTCACAATGACGGTCATGATTTGACTTACTAGGTAGGAGCAGTGCTATCCTTCCTGACACGGAAAGTGAACCAAAGACCCTGTATCACGATCGTCAGTATGCATCAATAGCCAGCAGGGGGTGTAACAAAACATACCACAAGCGCCGAAGCAAGCCAGACAATAGCAGAGATGAAACTGAACGCTTCAGCAGCCTTCCAGCGACTGCAAGTATTGTTGCGGTAGAGACCACCCCAGTGCCAGATACTGCCGCAGCTGAACTTGTGAATGGCGTTGACAAGGATACCAAATGCGGCAAACCACGCAAGGGAGATGATGACGTCAACTGCGGGAAAGGAACGAGTCAGCAATTGCGGAGGAATAAAGAATGGACATGTGACGACGTACATGGCCAGGAAAAGAATCCAGAGGAAAATGGTATGAGCCATATCAGGCCCAGGAGGATTGATAACCCGGCGACGACTTCGGTGTAGATCCAGCGGGCCTCAGGCCATGCGTCACCGCTATATTGGGCAAGGTAGTGACCGATGATACCGGCGACGACCTATAGAAATCGATAACTTATATTAGCGTTTGAAATAGAGAGCAGAATAATTTTTTATTAATCATATTGAAATACATACCGCACCACAAACAATTTGCGCGACGCGAAAGACAATGGAGATTAGGCGGGAGATAACAGGCATGTTGGCGATTAGGTGATGTGGAGTCGATGCAAATGCAGGGTCGCCAATAGTGTGATGTAGTAGCTGTTGGAGTAAGCACGAAGTAGATAGCTAGCGTCACTGAAGTAGGAACGAGAAGTAAATCGGTAGGATAACCAGCAAGAAGCGACGAGAGAAAAGAAGATGAGGTGGAGGTGTGATTTAAATAATCGAAATGACGATCAAGCAAGCTTCTCAGAGGAGCCGATGATCCGCAACACGAATTTTGCTGGGCGAGGAAACACCAAGAAAGACGAGGGGGGAACATAAATTTCCCTTGCTCATCGACTCCTTTCTGGTAATTCTAGTCTGTTCTGATCACCGGGTCTGCCAGTGACATGACATCGCTTTTGAGACTACGATTGGCCAGCCCACAATCTTGCGTCCTGCCCAACGTTCAGTGCGCAACATTCTCCTCAACCAGGCTGGGTAACTGATCGACCCGCTGGCAAGAAGTGGATGGGGATAGGGTGGGAAGTTTCTACAAAGTATAAAGTAAATTTTTCCTTCTTTTCAATTCGGTGTGAAGAAACTAAATTAATTAGTGGTCCTTTTTGATCGGGTGAGAGCGTCACAATGCTACGATGGGCTGTGTTTGCGCCGAGTCCCCAGCTATAGGTACCAAGCTATCATCCTATGGTCCAACTTATAGGCAACCATCAAAGAAGTGCCACATATAGAATCACTCAGCCACCTTTTATACATTTCATCGTATAATCTGCAGAGCGACCTGCTTTAAGGCTGAACCACTCGCTTGAAGAAAATGCTGCTGGAGAATCGTACCTATTGCTATCCACTGGTCCCCATCACTAGGCTATTGTTCCTCTCCACCGCACATCCACCCGCTAACTTCAATAGCGCCCCGACTTTACCCCCTCCGGTTTAGGGGATCGTTGCCAGTCCCTTCTTTTCTCCTAGTGGGTGTGACTGACCCATGTTTATCCCGCCCTGTGGATGGAGTATTCGCTGGAGTCGGTCCATCCGACTGCTCATCTATCCTACCGGATGACCCAGGACTTAATAATCTGATCGGTCACCTAACTATGGAAGGGAAATGGAAAAAAAAAAAAAAAAAAGGGGGAGGGTAAAACAGCTGAAAAATCAACATGCGAAAAGAAACAACCAAAACCGTAAACAGTGGTAGTGGCTGTGACGTCAGGGGAGATGCGTGGCAGCCTAGAACACGTAGTTTTAATGTGGCGCTGCCAGTAAAGGTTGTTGTTGTTGTACAGGAACCAGTGGGCACGACGTAGTAGAAGCCATTAATTTGCAGATAGTCGGTGATATCTTGTTACTATAGTTAACTAAGCTGCCCTCGTAATTAGTAACACACCTACGTCATTTCTTCACATTCCGATCGTCTTGAGTGACAGCAGTCGGGATTCCAAAGCCTGGCCGGTAGTCGGGCCCTTCTCATTAGTGGTGGGTGTTGCCTGATCTATCTACTTGCTACTAAAGAACTCCGTAGGGTAGTCTACGAAGTACGTGTTGGCAACAAAAATCTGATGATGGAGAACTTAACACTGTTCTAGGCTTCTTTTATTGGTAATATCCTCCGAATTTCACCAACCAGGGGTGACCCTATAAATCGGACAGACCCCGAAGTTCTAGGGTTTAGCGCGTGGAAACCTTAAGTTTACGGCAACGAAAAGGGGCGCAACGCCGGAGATTCTTTCCACGGGCGTTGGCTGTGTCACATGTCACAGCACGCCCTTGGACTAACTATTTAGAAGACGACATCCCATTTCCGCTTACCCGGCTGGCACATTTCCCCGTTATGAATATATCCTAGTTAGACTCTTATTAATTTTACATTAACTTCACTATGAAAAGTACGGTTTATACACTCCCATCCTACCTGCTTAATTTACCTAAATTATGTATTATGCTCGCTCGACCTACCAAAATATGCGCCCATTATGATACACCAGTATGAGTCCGACCCATGAGCCTGGCTCTACTGGAAACTCTGGAGAACCATAATATCTAGACAGTCTTTCTGAACGTGTGTGCTACTTTTACCGACCGGGATTAGATCATGCATGCTACTACAATAAATCAGATTGATATGGACCTGCAGGCCACTACTAGTCTGGAAGATACCAAGTACTGAATAAGTACAAGTTATCCCTACATCGACCCAGTCGCGTACCTACCATCTCCTGAGGAGCCTATACGCATGGCAACGTAACCAAGGCATTCTGAAAGATCGGGCCAGAAAAAGACACCGCTGCCTCGCGGTCTCTATCGTCTTCTGCGAGCGAATGGAAAGCCTACTCCTCTATGAGAACTGCATTTAGACTCCTGACTATGATGGACCGAAGGCTGAACTTACCTACCTGGCCCATACTTGAGGTTACTACTAGCCAGATTTCTACGGCCCCCTGCAGAATTATACTATAGGCAGTGTGGCCTGAACTTGAGGCTCCTCGACCCGCTTTTGGTGACAACGGTCACCAGCAATGTCCATGTTGATCATATCAGCAGAATGCTCCGACTTTGTCAGTTCTGCTCCTCCTCAGTTCCCCACAGACTCACTTTGAATGTGCATGACCAAGGCTCATGGGTGATGTCGCGTGTTAGACGGATGCCATCCTGCAGTAGATCTTTCGAGACGGTGTATGAATTAAGGTGTTATTTGCAGGTGTTCGATCCTATATATCATACGGCTGGTCCGCAAAGATCTGGCTTTCAAAGAGTGACCCTAACGTTAGCAAACATCACATCCGAATAGAACCCGCAAGTAATATCAGGACAACACTCGGACTGAGACCGCAGCTAACGCGAAGAGCAGACCGATATCGGCAGCTATTTCATTCGGGCTCAAGTCATCACTCGCATGCGCCTCATAACTGGCTATTTGCTGAGACGTCAGACTTCCAAACATAGCAACGAAGAATGGATAGAGGGGATGTATACATGGAGGAAAGTCGGTCGCGGGCTTCTGACCGGCAGCCTTAGATCGAGCACATACTGCCATTGACGGAAAGCATAGCCGCAAGAGGGGAGAGACAAAAACCGCCACAATCCTGGAATCAGTATCCAATCGCCTCACAGCAAGCACAACCTCCAGACTGAAAGATTGTACGGCTGAGCTGCTAGACCGGGATCGTTCAAAATCAGCCAATACTGTCCATCCAATGGCCATAATGATCGTCGACGTGCACCTGTCGGTGCCTGCCAGCGCCGCATGGATCATGGTTCGGGCCTTGTCTAATCCCCACTACAAGTGGATACTTGCGGGCAATTCCCCCTCATCACATCAAAGAATCGCCTACACTAACAACCATCCCAGCATGTTAGTGAGAGACAAATGTCACACGAACGCGTAGTTGGCACAATCACAGAAACAGGGGATGCCTGTCACTTTGTCTACTTATTTCCACCGTCACCCCGCGCTGCTCCCCGTCCCTCCAAACCCCCATCTATGTTTCTGGCATATCCTAACAATCCCATTCCAACCCAACCCCCATGAACATGTCCACTGAAAACCATGAAAGCACCTCACCATCCGGTATCCTCCTACTAGGCAGCATCCCCCTCTCCTCAACCGAAGAAGTCTTCCACAAGATCCCCGCCGCACTACCAGACCGACTCTTCTCCATCCCCGACGGCGAAACCGGCATCCGCGACAACTACATCCGGTGGCAAGTCGACAGCTTCCCCAAGGAAGCCATCCACCACTTCCTCGGAGGAACCGATCTACCCGCCGACCATCCCGGCTTCACCCTGAACGACATCAAGCCAACCCGATACGACACAGTCGCACTCGAATCCTACCAAACCTTCCTCAAGCTCCGAGACCAAAAGATCATCCCCTCGGGAGTCCGCTTCCAAGTCTCCCTCCCCCTACCCCTGAACTGCGTGCAGGGCCACACACGCGCAGAATTCCACGCCCAGCTGGACCCCCTGTACGAGCAGCGCATGATCGAATCAGTCCAATCCATCATCCAGAACATCCCTGCCCACGACCTCGCCCTGCAATGGGATGTCTGCTTCGAGGTCACAGCGCTTGAGAACGAGCGCGGCCGGCTCCCAGACCCCTTCTTCAAGCCTCATTTCTCGCCAGTGATGGAGGGCGTGCTAGAGCGTATTCAACGCGTCAGCGACATCGCTCTCATCCCCGCTGGAGTCCCGCTTGGATTCCACCTGTGCTACGGGGACCTGGGGCACAAGCATTTCGTCGAGCCGGAGGATCTCGGTCTTCTGGTTGAGCTGGCGAATAATATCTTCGAGCGTATTCAGCCTCGTCCGGTTGATTGGGTGCATATGCCTGTGTCTAAGGATCGGGATGATGTTGCTTACTTTGAGCCCCTGAGGGGGCTGAAGATGGGCAAAGATACCAAGTTGTATTTGGGGGTCGTGCATGCCTATGATGAGGAGGGCACTCGCCGGAGAATCCAGACGGCTAAGTCAGTCGTGTCGGACTTTGGGGTCGCGACTGAGTGTGGGATGGGACGGACTCCAGCTGAGGAGCTAAACAGCATTCTGGAAATATCTAGAAATGTGTCTTCGCCGGTGTGGTTATAGATTTGTGCCGTGTGGTGAGGGGCTTTTGTTTGCACTTTGGAGTACGTAGTGTGTATAGAGTAATGAGCAGTGAAAAATATCGTCTATTTCTGTTTAGTATGCGGTGAACTATGCGATGAGCATGCTTGAACATTAGGAATCTTTCGTGCTGAAACATCTGTGGCACCCGTTTGCTGAGTGGCCAGCGATATAGCGTTTTGATCTACTACTTGGCAACATGCTGTGTTAACAATTTTGCCGGATGGCCGCTAATCATTGCCGTAGCTGACTTTCATCCGATGTAAGGGAGTGCACAAGATCTACATAAATACAGGGAGTGTCCACCAAGGAGCGCACAATGTCCGCTTTTATTCAGAGTCACAGCGCAGCTGTTCTCATGGCTATTTTCATATTAGGCTATTGGTACATTGAAAGCATGGCGTTAAACACCACGAAACAGCAAGCTGTCGTTTGCAGGATATCTCAATTCGCGTCCCTCGAAAGAAAACGAGACGAAAGATTAACGAGTAAGGGAATCCAGGAGGTAAGACATTAACGAATTAGACCGGCCATTCATCTGTCGTACTACACGTGCTTCCGATCAGCAAGAAACCATTCCATGACGGTGCGGAAAACCCCCTTCGCGCCGCTCTCAACCACGTCTCCATGGCAAGGAATCAGGCGATTGAAGTCCCACTTGTCGATTCTGCGGATGGACTCGGTGAAAGCCTGCCGATCTCCACTGGACAGGATATACCAGACGAATCTCTTCTGCCAAGTCGCAGGTGAAGAAGCGGACATCAATGGAGAGACCATCTTGGTGAAAACACCTGATGTGGCGCTCTCCTGAGTCCTGGAGTACTGCTCCCTCGCAGGCAGGTTGAACAAAAGATCCGCCTCAATGAGCGAGCGGGACGGGCGATGGTAGAAGACAAGTTCGCGCGAAGGGTGGCCATGCACATATTCCGTCTCGAATTCCGCGTCAAACTCTTCCGAGATCTTCTGTTTTCCATTGGCGTCCTTGCGGAAAACATGTTCGAAAGGTGCGGAATCCTTGGTTTTGGGGTTGGACTGGCGCTTTTCCCAGAGCCCTTCGGGAGCGATAATGGCAGCATCAGGGAATGCCTCCTTCCAGGCGGTCAAGTGAATATGATGTTCCATATCCAGAGCTGCGATGTATTTGACGTTGCCTCCGAGACCGGTAATGGTTTCACGCACTTCTTGAGTCAAATTAACAGGAGAGAAGACGGCGACGGAACCGGTTTCCATTTTGACTATTTTCACCGACGTTGTAAGATACCATTAGCAAGACATGCGCACATTAAATTTGAATCACAATGACACCGGGAAAGTGTGAGCCTGAGTAAGAAAAAAGGAAATGAAGTGCGAACCAAGTGTACCACGTCCACCAAACTTGAGCCGACCGAAACGCGCAAATGGCAAGCTTAAGGTAATGACGTTGGAAGTCACATTGCGGATCACCATGACCTCTGAAGGATTGGCGGGGAAGAGCTGGGGCGCCATGATGAATATTGTGCGGCGGAGCAGCGTGTTGGTGAAACCAGGCTGCGGACAGGTGAAAGACCACGAGAGTCTAGTGATGTGAGAGTGTGTACAAAAGAAGATAAGGTCGCGATCGATCGGGGACGAGCAGTAGCTCTGCCTGGGGAATTCACTCGGGCGTAAAGCCTATGACGTAAGGCACCCAGGGCCCGTCCTCTTGTGTTCCCGCAACCAGCAGGAACAATTTGGTGTTACGTGCCTGGTGAATATTTCCGGAAGGTGCTAGCTATTAGCATTTACTATGTATTTAGCTAACTCCAACTTGCCAGTCCTCGAGGAAAGTCGGACCAACCATTAACTCTTTTTGCATCTCCACATAAGCTGTCAACCACATGCCAATTGTAAGGTACTCAGCTTGGGTGGGGTTTGAATTGGAGATAGAGTTGGGAGCTTGGCTGTCTTTGAACCAATGACGATTTGGCCAGCAGCACTAGTTACCCTCCAGGGACCAGTGTTTATCCCTCTGCTGGATGCAAAACCTTGGGGACAAGCTCTGCGATACTATACTAGTTGTGGACCACACTCTGTATCTAGTTCATTCAGGACACCCATACGCCGTGACAAAATTCATGCTCAAAATTCATACCAACACCGTTCACACCAAATGGGTATCACGTTATCCACAGACACATAATCAAAGCACTCCCACAGAATATAAACAATACACAACGCACTTCTCCAAACCCATTCTAGTCATCTGAAATTAGCCTTGCCAGGATTGTGCTGTATTTTGCGTCTCTTCCTCCCGATGAGGAATGATGGAGTCTTTGATGTCATAGACTTGGATCAACTCTTGCCAGGTCTCAAAGTCGAGTGTGAAAATGGCCTGACGCTTCTTAATGCCCTTTCTCTGGGCCTCACTAGGCGCATGAGGCTTTGCCGAATCTGTTTGAGAATGGTCAATTAAATGCTCATATCATGTAGGGTACTGAGCAGGACTCACGCAAAGTGGGCATGCCCCGGCTATCCACCGCGATTCCAACCAAGCCGTCCCGGACCAAAAAGCTAACGTAGAATAGATTTTCCACACTTTGTCCGAAAGAGTGCGGGTTAATGCAGAATTGGAACAGAGGAACACCTCCATCATCGGCCACATTGTTCCTCGCCATCACCTCTTGCACCGTATCTTCGTCGGGGTCATCCGGCAACTGCGACAATTCTGCCTCTACCACATCTTGTCCGTTGTTTTGGGTTCTAGCCAGAAGTCGATTGATGCTGGCACACATAGTCGTCAAATTCGATGTTTCTTGCCTGTCCAGATCTTTTTCTTGCAGTTCTTGCGGTGCAACGGCCCGTGCTGGGTCGATTCGTTCGCGGGCTCTTCGTACTGGTTGCTGCCGGACGCGCTTCTGTACTGAAAGCGGTCCCAGCAGGAAGCCAGGAACTGACGGTCGGGCATTACTGCAGAAACAAGCAGCGCGCCCGAGCCAGTCCCAGTTCATCGCATCCCCTTGATCCTCGTCGCTGTCGTTGGGGTCCATCTGACTCCTTCCGATACCCGTGCGCCGCCGTTGGGTGCTGGAAGGCATCGAAACTTGGGAATCCGCAGGCGCCCGGCGCATGAAAGAGATACACTTAGAGACAAACTCATCCACATCTATCCCTGCACTAGCATCCCCCAGCACCAACTGTGCCGTCTTTTTGTATGACAGATCAGCCGCTTGAACAAGCAGGCGAGAATCGATGGTTGCGTCAGAAGTCTGCTTGACATTCTCAAAGATGTCGTTCGCTTTCTTGATGGTGTCACGCAGGCCATGGTTGCCAGCCTGTAAATATTCATTCCTAGAGTCTACCATAAACCATGTCAGACTCGGCGGTAAGATACAGAGCCACAGCCAGCCTTACCGTTGAGGTCCCGCGTCAAATCTCTGAGGCCCTTACGAACTTGTCGCCTTTCTCGGTGGTCTTGATCCGGATCGTAAAACTGATTGGCACTATTCCGTGTCGCCTGCGACGCTACTTGAGACTGGGTGGCTTGCACATTCGAGTCTCTTGCTGATAGTCGAGCTCGCTTAGCTCTACGGGCGTGTGCCATCGTTTGCGGCTGGTTTCTTTTGGTGTTCCCTGTTGCACTTGAACTATTCTCCTTATCGGATGGCGATCCTTGCGACACAGGGTGGTTCGGATATGTAGAGGAAAGAGGAGGTGCCATCTCTAGCCGCCGGGCAGATATTCTGCGACAACACACCGTTGGGGAGGAGGGGTTGACAAAGAACACGATTGGGGCCGCCTCAGGTCGAGTGGCTAAAGGGTAGTAAGACAAAGGACAGGTACAAAGAAGGTCTTGAATTAAAAAGAGGCATAAGCAGATGCGTTGCAAATCAGCATTAGCTACGGGCTCATCGAGTCCCCGATAGCAACCTGTGATATCTTTCTCTCCGGGATATTTCTTTCTTGGTCGCCAAATACAGGCAAACCGACCGAAGCGCGCGTTGAACGCGTGCTGCACGTGATACCGGAAGACCCCGCGTCATTGCTGGCTGTTGCCCCAGGCCTCCCGCCAATCAGCCGCTGCGGCTCCATTGGGTCTCCGGCCGGAGCTCCCCATCCAATGTCACCCGCCGCTCACTTCCCCGGCAACCCAGTCCCGAGTCCTCATTTCATACTTGCAATGAAGGGCGTGTGGTTACATATACGGTGGACACAAATGGCCCTGAGCTAACGATGGAGGCCTTTACCTTTACTGTGTCCACTCAGGTGGATTTTCCAATTCATGTGAAGATGTATGTGTGCCTTGGTTTCCCTTGATCCAACAACAATCGAGCAAGTTGGCTAACTTTGGATGGATGTAGTGGCTCATTGGAAGGGAAGCAGAAGCAAGCGCCTTTCTCCCTCCTTTTGAAACATCCAGAATTGCGTCACATCGGTTCCGCGCAGAATCCCGTCTCCGACCTCTTCGTGACCATCCAACTATGGTCAGATTCCAAAGCCTTGGGCGTGCCTTTGCAGACCTCATATAAGGCCTTCAAGTCCGCTCGAGCCTGGAATGAATGGCTGCAGCTGCCGATATCAATAAAGGATGCTCCCCTCAAAAGTCAACTGGCGATTACCGTTTGGGATCTCTCCCCGTTTGGCGGCGAAGGAGCGCTCGGACACTATGTGCCTTTTGGCGGAACGACTATACCGTTATTTGACGGAGAAGGCAAATTGAAGATGGGCAGGCAGAAATGCAAGATATATCGTCACCGAGCCGCGGATGGTTTCTCCACAACGACAACGCCGTCAACACCGCCTCCGAAACGTCGGAAGAACAACGTCCCAGATCCGCTAGGCCCATCGGAAGAGGAGATGGAGCTAGAACGCATCGAAGTTTTGATCAAGAAGCATGAGATGGGGGAAATACCACGCATTGACTGGATGGACCAACTAGTCTTTCGCCAGCTGGAAAGGCTCAAACTCAATGCCGAGGAGGCTGCAAGGAAACGAGCCTTACGCCTGAAAGCTACGAAACAGAAGCGCTCGGAGCATGGCGGGGATGAGGACGACTCAGATGATGACGATGTGGACGATGAAAACTTCATCCTCTACGTTGAGTTTCCGCGCTTTGATCACCCCATCGTCTGGTCCGATCATGAGTATCCAGCCCCTCCAATGTCGTCCTACTCCCAAGGTGCGCCTGCAACTGCAAATCCCGCCTTAAAACCCGTACCGGAAGTTCGCTTTGGTCCGGGAATAGAGGGCGCGGATGGTGGCGGAGTCATCAGAATATACGACCCTGAAGTTGGTCAAACCGGTAATCCATGTGAAGACAAGCATCGGAGACTGATCCGTAGCCATCGGACGGGCATCATGGATCGTGATTTGAAACCAAACCCCAAAATTCGCGATGAACTCAACGTAATTCTGTCATACGAGCCCACGCAGGATCTCACCGCTGAGGAGAAAGACCTTGTTTGGCGATTCCGATACTACCTAACCCGTGAGAAGAGAGCGCTGACTAAGTTTGTCAAGTCGGTCAACTGGAGGGATGTTGGTGAAGCGCATCAAGCCGTCGAGATACTACCCAAATGGACCGAAATTGATGTAGACGATGCTCTTGAGTTGCTTGGACCGACTTTCGATAATCCTGCAGTTCGTTCATATGCAGTTGAAAGACTGCGCAAGGCGGACGATGAAGAGCTACTTCTTTACCTGCTACAACTTGTACAGGCTCTGAAATATGAAGAACACTCTCACGGTGATGTTGATGACGCCGCCCACGATTCGTCTTTGGCCAACTTCCTTATAGCCCGCGCTGCGAACAATTTCAAATTAGGCAACTACCTACATTGGTACCTTATGGTTGAATGCGACGATGCAGGGCCAGGAACATTGTCAGCACAGCGTAGACTCTTCGCACGCGTGGAATACTACTTCATGGCAGAGCTCGAGAAAGTCCACCCGGAGCATCGCAAGACCCTCCTGCGCCAAGGCGAACTGGTCACTATACTCACAAAGATCGCCAAAGACGTCCGGTTCTCGCGCGAGAACCGGGTCCTCAAGATCGAACGACTGAAGCAGTGCCTCAAGGATCCGAAGAACGACATGCTACACATCGACCCTCCACTGCCACTGCCCCTGGACCCGGAAATCCAGGTCACCGGGTGCTATCCGGACGAAGCAAATGTCTTCAAATCCTCCCTCTCCCCTCTCCAAGTCATGTTCAAGACCTCCGACGGACGGAAATTCCCCATCCTGTTCAAAATTGGCGACGACCTCCGCCAAGACCAACTTGTCATCCAAATCATCATCCTAATGGATCGACTCCTCCAAAAGGAGAACCTCGACCTCAAACTCACCCCCTACCGCATCCTAGCCACCAACTCCACCGCCGGCGCCGTCCAATTCATCCCCTCGGCCTCCCTTTCCGCCATCTCCGCCAAATACAAATCCGTCCTCGCCTATCTCAAAGCAAACAACCCAGACGACAGCGAACCCCTCGGCGTCCGCAAAGAAACAATGGACACCTACATCAAATCCTGCGCCGGCTACTGCGTAATTACCTACCTCCTCGGCGTCGGCGACCGCCACCTCGAGAACCTCCTCCTCGCCCCCGATGGCCACTTCTTCCACGCCGACTTCGGCTTTATCCTCGGCCGAGACCCCAAGCCGTTCGCACCCATGATGAAACTCTGCAAGGAGATGGTCGAGGGCATGGGCGGGACTACCTCCCCCTTGTATCTCCAGTTCAAGCAGTATTGCTTCACAGCGTATACCACGCTGCGCAAATCGGCGAATCTCATCCTTAACCTGTTCAGTCTGATGGTCGATGCGAATATTCCTGATATTCGGGTCGAGCCCGATAAGGCTGTTTTGAAGGTGAAGGAGAGGTTCCATCTGGAGATGTCAGAAGAAGAGGCCATTCGGCATTTCGAACAGCTTATTAGTGATAGTGTTAATGCCATCTTTGGGGTTGTGATTGATCGGTTGCATGAGTTTGTGCAGGGGTGGAGGGCTTAGGTGGCTGGCATTTTTAGTGGATTCCTAGCTCATTCTGCTGTTTCGTTGAAGGGGGGGGGGGGGAGTTTATGGCGCATACCACCGATTAAATGGTTCACTGATGTATTGATTGATACCCTGCCTTTGAAGCGGTGGCCTTGTCTATAATAATGATAATATATTGACAGATCTATAGACATTTTCCAACCCTCATTGTATCTGTACTTTTATGACCAGCTATCCATCTCATCGCAACCCCTCTCTAAACGAGTGCAAAGATCACTTCTCCCCATGATGTCGTGCCGGACCTCCAGCCTCCTCATCATTACGACCCCAAACGCCCAACTCAACCCACTCATTCCCAGTTCCACAATCCCCACGTCTATCTCCAAGATCACCTCCCCCCAAGTCAACTCCCTGGCTTATCCGCATATCCTCAGTCACGGCAGTATCAGAACCAGACTGATCATGGGAAACAAAAACCCCTCCCGTCTGTCCATGTTCACTGCACAATTTCGCCTCAGCGTCTTCGTCATCCTCTGGTGTCCCCTCTCTACATGCCCATGCGTCTACGAACCGCAGGACCTCGCGGGGCCACCAGCGCTTCATGACGAGAAGACGGAAGGGGACTAGTAGGACGATGAGCACGGGGAATGCGGGTGCGCCACGGGTGAGGGTGAGGATGAAGATGGCTACGGTTATGACGATTTGGAGGATGGTGTAGAGGTGGATGGGGATGTATGATGGTGTTGGGGGCTCTTCTTCGGAGGTGGTTGGCTGTTGTTCTTGTTGTGGGGCAAGAGATGGTGGGAGGGGAGGGAGCTCGGAGGGAGGTGTGAGGAGGTAGAAGGTTCGGTAGAGGATTGGGCTGGTGTTGTTAGTGGGGTTGACTCTCCATTGTGGTATGATGGTGGACGGCTTACTTGACTGATAGGCTTTGTTCGCCCATGAACATAAATAGCCCTGCTAGGACGCTTGTTGGGGTCAAGCCGAGCACTTTCATGAAGGGCGGGCTGACGAAGAGGAGGATGACGGCTGAGTGGAGGAAGGCTGACCAGCGCTGTTCGTAGACGCGCTTTACTTCGTATGTTTCGGTTTTTTCTTCTCCGTCGACTGTGATCGTGCGCTGTTCCTTCTCTGTATGCATCAGGGATTCAGAGTGGAGAGGGGCTTGGGGGAGAAGGCCGTTGGCAGGGGGAATTCCTAGAATGCCGCATAGTGCTGTTGTAGTGCCGAGGAGGACGATGTCCCAAGCAAAGCCTCCTGGTTTCCTGGTGCCGTAGCGATCGATGGTGCAGATGATTGAGCTAACTTCGTGATCGAAGAAAAAGAGCACGGTGATGATGATTCCGGGAAGGATAGCGGCGAACACCCAAGATACAGGGAGATGCCAGAACTCGACGAGGAATCTATCCCGACTGGGAGATGTAGGTTTGAATGAGGTGCTGACTGGAAGTGTCATTTTGTCCAGATGGGCTAGTTCTCCAACGTGGGGAAGCCCGATGAAGATGATGATGGAGATCGCAGCAGCATACTCGGTTAAACCCATTCGGATGTATCGATGGAACAGGGGGCGCCAGCTCTCGGCCGTGGATAGAAATATTGCGAGCAGCATCGTTCCCACTGCTCCTATGATAGCGTAGAGAAATGCTGCAAAGGATAGGCTATCGTGTGCTCTTTCAAGCTCTTGTATAGCTTTATGGAAGTAGATAATGCTGTTGAGAAGCGAGAATATCTCGGTTGCAAAAGTGGTAACGTAGCGCATCGTCCAATCGTGAGCGTTAACTATAGCCAGGACGTAGTGGAGCCAAGCAGAATGGATCAGAGACCAGGCCATGAATGGCAAGAAGGGTATCTATGGATAATCATCAGCCACTGCTGGAACATGCTTCTTGCTCGAGATCTAACCTTGAAGACATCCTCGCACAGTGAGTAGATATTCTCAGCAAGGACTGAGAAAGGACCAGTAACACCAAGGATGGTTAGCGGTTGGATTGAGAATCTGTGTGGTGTTATCAGTCTATATTGCTTAGTTCCCAATGCGAACAAGTCCTACAGTGAAAAGATGATGCCGCATAGGCCTGTACTAAACACAACCTCAATAGTTCCCCAATTCTGCCCAGTCAGAACATAGAGGTCACTGGCAAAGGTGATACCTGGCAGCAGGTTCGTAAAGAAGACATAGACCGCACTGGCAAAGATCAATTGATTGAAGACAGTCCAGTCTGATACGTATCTGCGGCGCAAGTTCAGAATGTCCTGCTTTATCAAACGAAAAGGCCGTAACGGGCCCCCTGACGACACAGAACCCCGTAGTACCCGGATGGCCCTGGGCGTATGCTTGGATGGCGTTATGATGGAATGTGCATCTTCATCTTCTTCGTCATCGTCCCGATCAACTTCCTGATTGTGTTGGACATCGCCACGTCGCGGAGACCTCCTTTGCCTACGGGGTCTACGCCGGAGAGAGGAGCTCCGCGTGGAGGGTGGTCGGAAGGCAGATATCAAGGGCATTGTTCAGTCATGGTAAAGAATAGCCTGGCAATGGTGATCTGGAGGGGTTGAAAGTTGGTCTGGCGGGGAACCAGCGATGCCCGCCTTGGCCCTCATGACGTATCATATCCCGATAAGAGGCTCACGGCATACTCTCCGAACCGCACGGGTGAAGCCGCCCAAGAGCAGGCTAATTGATCAATTCAACTGGAATATTCAGTGTACCGCGATTATCGGAAGTGAATATCGAAGCATGGTAAGTGATAAATATGAATTCACCACTTGGACTAGGAGCCACTGTAAAGTAAGTGGATTCCAATCTTGTGGTGCTGTGATATGGCCAAGGCCTCCTGGCTCAACAGCCCATTCGAAAGTCATTAGCAAATTGATATGTTCTCACATCATAAAGCAATGTCTACAGGGGTTCCTTTCGGCATTCTGGTACTTGTCGTGTGGGAGTATGTAGATAGACAAGAGACCGCAGTCTATCGTTACATAACAACGATCCGCCTTCTTCACCGCCTTTAATCAGCCGACAGAATCTCTCCCGCGGAGGAATTTCCTCGCCTCCAATTCCAAGGCCATGCCCTCCATACGGCAACAACTTCGCTCAGCTCCTTGATGATGCCAGCTGGATAGGAAATCAAGTCGCTAAAGACACCTAAAACACACTCTATGGACCGATGACAATGGCAGCCAAGTTCATTCCACGTCAGGTTTTCCCCAACTATGGGTCTATCCCGAGGTCCTATTTCCTGGGTCACCACAGGGCCGGGTTGAAGAAGATGCAGAACATGCTTTCTTCTATCGATTATGTAGTCGAGTGTCGCGATTACAGGGTCCCCGTCACCTCTATCAACCCTATGTTCGAAGAAGCACTGGGAAAGACACGACGGTTGACCGTCTATACAAAGAGAGATCTGGGCGCAGCATCAGGATCGAATGCGCAGAAATTGGTGGGTGGAATGCCCCAAGTCGAAGGAAATGCTATAAACCAAGAGCACTAATGTATTTGTTGCACTTTTAGGCGGAGAAAACCATTCGAACCTTCAATAAGAACGGCGCTACATTCTTCGTGAGTTCGTCTTCTAGGGCAGATGTGGGCACAATCTTAAAACACTTGCGGGACGATGCAGAAGGACCGGACAAGCTTGTTGGATGCCGGGTGATGATTGTTGGCATGCCTAATGTGGGCAAGTCGACTCTCATCAATCACCTGCGTAATCAGGGTGTGGGCAAGGCCAAGGCGGTGCGGACCGGTGGCCAGCCAGGTATCACAAGGAAGATCGGGACACCCGTGAAGATCATCGAAAGAGAAGGTGGCTCCCATGTCTACGTATTGGACACCCCAGGTGTATTCATGCCATATGTGCCGGATGCAGAGAACATGCTTAAACTAGCTCTGTGTGGCTGTGTGAAGGATTCGGTTATCTCCCCGGTCACGCTAGCCGACTACCTATTATATCACATCAACCTGAATGACGCCGAGGTATATAAGCGATGGTCTGAGCCAACAAACGAGATCGTACCTCTATTGAACAACTTTGCCCGACATGCTGGTCTCCTGGCCAAGGGTGGTATTCCAAACACCGACCTGGCAGCACTGCACTTCATCCAAAAGTGGCGCGCCGGCGACCTGGGCAGATTTATGCTTGATGACCTGAAGGAGGAAGAACGCCGTCTGCAAGAAGGCGGAGAGCGAGAGATACCCACCAGCTATACCCAGGCCTTGAAGGCTGAGAAGCTGGGCAGAAAGCAACCCAAGCTGTAAATAGATAAAGAATCATGTAACATAGATATTTCTCCCATCCATTGTACAAAAGAACGAATCATGTTGGTATCATCAATGAGCTTTTGCCTCCCCTCAGATGCATAGTAGACTTGTTAGAACCGCAGAACGACGTAGGAGAGAGACAAGAATGAGACGAGAAATCATCGTAAACCCTAAACGCCCATGATAGAGACGAAAAAAGAAAAACAAGAAAAAAATTGAGAAGAAACCCCGAGTCAGCGCATAGCGCAACAACACGAGGACAAACGCCCCAACAACCGCACAACCTCATGAGATCTTATCCAACAACCTCCTCCTCCGTCGATCAACCAACTCCTCCTGAACCTCATCAAGTGTAGGCAACCTCCACTCAACCCCATCGCCAGCATCACCAGGCAGCGGTTCCCACCCATCCTCAACATCCTCATCCTTTCTGCGCAATCTCTCAACAGCCTCCTTCTCCTTCTGCCTCTCATACGCCAAAAGCGTTCCATCCTCCTCATCCAACCCATACCCAAAGTAATTAGCATCGACCTTCTTCGTCGCAATCTCACCACCTCTCCCCTTACCACCTTCTTCATCCTCCTCTTCAGCCGGCCTCCTCCCGCGTCTCGCCGCCGCCTCAAACATCTCCTTCACACCGGGCAACTCTCTCGCTCGTCCAAAATACCGATACCCCTTCCCACCACCCGGTATCTCCCTCCCATCATCATCAAACACCCGTCCGGAGCCTCGCATATAGTTCGGTCCGCCCAGGTTCCGGATCTGCATCTCCCACGTCCACTTCTCCTTCATAAGCTTGTTGATCTCATCGTTCAGATCGCGGATCTGGTAATCGCTTAGACTGAGCTCCTGGATCCGCGAAACTTTGCGTGAGATTTCCTTCAGCACTTGGCCGCGCCATTTCTCGCACATCGGGATCGAGTCAACGGTCGTGATGGCTTTCGGGCGGCGCGTGCGCCCGATGTCGATGATTCCGAGGTCCGCGGCTTGCTGGGCCCGGAAACGGAAGAGCATCGATTGGGCTTTTTCGCTGTTACGCGCCTGGTCATTTTGTTAGTTTTGGGGGGTTCTGGTTGAGCTTGACGTTTGGGTGTGGTTGGAGGCGAAGGGAGAAGGCGAGGAGGAGGATTTTTGGGTATCGAGTTGAACAAGGTTCGAGGAGACGGATTGTTGTTGTATTTGAAGGGGCTATCTGAAGGGGGTTGAGTTGGTGATGAGGGCTTACCATTGTGAAGAGCGGCGCGGGGGATCCCCGTGGCTGATGGAGCTTGGTGGTTGAGAGGATTGAAGTGAAGAATGAGAGACTGGATCGCTGGCTCTCGCGCTCCTCTCTTGATCCAAGCTCGGGTGGGTTCGTCCGCCCGTTGACAAGCGAGCGCTAACAGATGCAACCGCGCGGCTACGGCACCCGTGGTTCTTGGCTGTCAGTCTACCGAGTTTATTGTCTCCCTTGCTGCCAATAATGCAGTGCAATGTTGTTTTGAGTTGTGGTGGCTTACGGCTTACATGGGAAGTTAAATTTGATTTTCTAATGTTGTCAGATAGTAGTTGACTAGAAAGGCAGGCGTATTAAGAATTAAGGGCTGTGTATAGCACGTTTTCTGGTACTAGTGTCTATTGTATATTTATGAACCGCTTCAGCAATGATGAATTCGAGGTATAATTGGTGAACGACCACATAAAACAATAACAGAGACTGGGGATGCCAACGGCTATCCGTTGCATATCGTCAAGATGCATCATGAAGCATTAAAACAGATCATATAGCATAGTACACATCAAAATCATTCAAAAGCATAATCCAAGCGCCGCCTTCCGTCAACACTCCGTAGCCATGCAGGGCTGCCATCAAGTCATAGTCGTAATTGGTCGCTCAGGCCCTAAATGAATGTTTAGCGCCTGAGTGTAGTTAGAGCAATGTGCTCAGCAGGGTCAACCTGCTAGGTCGTCATAGTCTTACAAGAAGCCTTTGGTGTTGCTAGGCATCCGCTGCGGTATATCGCCTGCTCCGTACACGCTGCTCCCTCTCCTGCTTCCGGCGTCACTGAAAGCGCCGACGTGGCTACGTCCGAGGACGCTGCCCCTCTCAACACGGAGCGCTCGCCATCCCTCTAGTTCACGCTCCAACCTGAGAGACTTCTCCCGCTCTTCCCGGAGTTCTCGCTCTGCTCGGCGCACTTGCAGCTGCGTCTCCGAGTCGGCATGTTGAAGCTCCTCAATGTTTCGAAGAAGCCGCTCGATCTTGTCGCGGGCTTTGCTAACGTCGTCATTCAGCTGGGAGTTCATCTTATCACGGCGCTCAATCTGGGACTGCAGGTCTTTGACCGTGCGGTCGACGTTCCGCAACGAACGCTGCTCAGAACTGTGCTTGGCTTCCTGGTCTTCAAGATGGGTCTCCAGCTATTTTCAAAATAGTTAGTATTTTCCAGGGCATTAGGTTCATCATTTTCTTGGGGTAACTTACTTCCTTGATTCTCTTGTGCAAGAACCGGACGTCCTGGCTTCCTGATGAGTAGCTCTTGGTCTCCAGATCCACGCAACGAAGTTGAGACTCCTTCAGCTGCTTCTCGAGAGCCGCCTTGTCCTTGAAGAGCTGGGCATTTGTTTCTCTCTCAGCAGTAACTTCCTTCTGCATCTCCGTCGCCAGTGCTTCCGCCCGCCTCATCTTACCGACTGCAGCTGCGGAAACATCTTCCTGTTGAGCAAGCTTGGACTTCAGTTCCAACAACTCACGGTCCATGCTGGCAGCATTGCGCATCGATGGACTCTCGCCCTTGGCAAGGTCCTCCAACCTTTCGCCTGCTTCAGCTAACCGGGTTTCCAGCATCTTCTTCTCCTTCAGCAGCATGTCACGCTCCGCGGTCACGTCGTCGACGGAGGTGCGAAGAGTTCTCACCTGCGACAGGAGGGAGACAACCCTGCTCTGAGCTTCATTATGAGCATTGACTGCCTCGTCGCGAGATGTCGTCACGTCTTGAAGCATGATGTCCATTCGAGCCTTCTCCTTAGCCCAAGTAGAGCTGTTCAGGACTTCATTGTCCCACTTGCTCCGCAAGTCTTCAAGTTCTTCACGGAGACGTGAGTTCTCACCGCGAACGTTAAGAACCTTTTCACGCTCCATCTCCAACTCGTTGTTGAGTGTTGTGAACTCGCGCTGATACTTCTGCCTGGTCTGTTCCATTGATGTCTCCTTGTCTTCAATATCAATGGCACGTTGGTTTCTGTAGTCTTCAAGCTCGTTCTGGAGGCGCTGTTTGGCCTGCAGGGCGCCTTGGAGCTCAGCTGCTTGATCCTCCATCCTGGCCTCGAGCGACTGGGTCTGGCGTTGCAAGTCTTCAACCAGGGCATCCATTTGTTTGCGCTCAGACATTATCTGGGCACAAGTATCCTCGGCCTCCTGGGCCTGAGATTTGGCGAATTGCTCTGCTCTGGTAGCTTTCAGAACTGCAATCTCAGCTTGTTCCAATTTGCTGAAGTACTCATCGGCACGGGTCTTGTACAAGCTCATACTGGAAGCTAGATCGGCTGACTTCGACGTCTCCGCATCAAGACGAATCTGAAGGTCAGCAAACTCCTGGAGAAGCTGATCTCGGCTAGCAGCATCCTGATCCCTTGCAACCTGCAGCTCCTGGAACTCGGAACGAGCGTCACGGAGATCTACTTCCAGCGTAGCCTTAGCTCTCTTAAGCTTTTCGAATTGAGCTTTGGCGTCGCTGAACTCTGCAATGGCTTCGTTATGCACCTTGAGCAAAGACCTCCTGGACTGCTCCTGCGAGTTAATCAGGTCGTACAGTTCTTCATGCGACTTGGCTTGGACGTCCCGTAGTGAAAGATCGCCTGACCGAATGTTCTTCTCCAGAGCGGAAACCTTCTTTGAGGAGTCATCGAGCTGCTCGTGCAGACGTCCGTTCTCACGCTCAAGCAGCTGCATGCGTCGCAGAGAAGGGCTTTCTTCCTGCCACATGTCTCGACCAGGTGCCGCTTGAGAAAGCTGGTTCTGGAGATGCTTGTTCTGCATCTCGCTCATCTGAAGCTTGTTCTGGAGCTCCTCAATCTCGGTCGCCAGATCCATCCGCTTCTGGTAGCCGACCGTATCCACGGTCCTGTCGGAACGAGCAGAGTCATTGGCCGTTTCGTTAAAGTTAAGTCTGCGGTTCGGCGTTGTAGGTGTGCCGAACTTCTTTGCCAGAACATTGTCGGAGTTCTTTCTGATATGGGTTGGGGTCCGGGGGCTAGCCACCTGGTTCTGGTCGATTTCCTCCAGCAAGGCGCGTTTAGATGAGGCGTAACGTGCATCCAGCTCCTTCATCTCATCCCCATGCCGACGGCGCATTTCCGCCAGTTGGGCCTCAGCTCGACTATACTTCTCCTCGGTGACTTGCAATCTACTCTGTGTCGTCTGCAGCAGTTGTGCCAGATCAACCTTCTTAGCCAGACTAGGCTGAACCTTCTCCCAGGATTCCGAGTCATCAGACTCGGGCTCCACTACCTTGTGCAGCAACATTAATTGCCGGTGTAGGTCTTCGATCTCCTTGTTTGCCGTATCCAGAGAGCCTTGAAGCTTGCGCGTATTGGCTTGTGCCTGGGTCCGGAGCTGTCTTTCGGTCTCAAGGTTCCTGTTTGCCTCCGCCAACTGAATGTTGGCAGTGGAAGCAGCCTTTTCGGCATTCCGACTGGCCTTGTGTTCCCTAGCAACCTCGTGGTTGAGGTCCTCGAGGCTCAAAGAGAGCTTCTCTTTCTGCTTCTCCAGCGAAGTGATGCTGACTTGAAGGTCGCCAAGCTGACGGCTTATCTTCTTGTTGTCTTCTTCGAGCTTCGTCTTCTCTTTCTGAAGAGCAGTTATGCGCAGGCGCGAGTTGTCGCTGGCCCTGGAAGTCGATCGGGCTATGTCGAGATTCTTTTGTTGGATCTTTGTGAGAAGAGCTCGGTTATCGTTCTCCGAAGCTGTGAGTCTACCCTTGAGCGTCACTAGTTCTCTCTCCAGGCGTTCCTTGTGCTGATCATGGCGGATGCGGAAATTATCTGATTCAGCGATAGCGTGGGTCAATTCTTGGTTTCTGGTGGAAAGACGTGACCTTTCAGCTTCTACCTCCTCTAGCTGACGTGTCTTATCGTCCAAATCCTTCCGCACACTCTCAAGGCGCTCGTTGGCCTGCTTCATGATGTTGCGTTCAATGTCGGCCTCTGCGTTTAATCGTGCATCTTCGACCTTCGTGAAGCGGTCCCGCAGCTGAATCAACTCAGTTTGGAGTTCCTTGCGTGACTGCTCAGCAGCAACGCGGGCTTCAGTGGCACGACGAAGCGTGTCCTGCTGGATGTACATCTCCTTTTCGATGATAATCTTTGATTCATTCAAGGAAGTGTACTTGTCCTTGAGCTCCGCAAGATTATGCTCGGCAAGCATTTGCACATCGTCACGCGATTGACGCTCCCGGCTCAGATCTGCTTGTGCCTTAAATAGTTGATTCTTCAGTTCCTGGATTTGCTGCTCGAGGAGCTTTCGGCTTTCACCAGCCTCGGCATCCTCAGAGATCTTTGCCTCCAGGAGCTTCTTGACGTCGGCCGCCTCTCGCTCCAGCTGAACCTTCTCTGACTTCATCGCGTCCACCTCGGCCTGCAGTTCTCGCAGGCGTTCCTGCATGCTGCCATGTCGCGTGGTAAGAGAAATCTTCTCCGACTCTAGGTATCGCTTCTCCTCTTCATGCTTCTTAGCATCATTTCGCAGGACAGCCATTTCGCTTTCCTTCCGCCTAAGCATCTCTTCATAGCCTGTGGATGTTGAGGAGAGGTCGGTGATCTGCTGTCTTATTACACGGTTTTCTTCAATGAGCTCTTTGATGTGCTTCTTGGACTGATCTAGGTCTCTCGAGGTCTGGGACAGCTTAACTTCAAGATCTTGATCGGTTTTCAACAGTTTGGTCTCCAGATCTTGCAGTTTGCGCTCCTTCAAGCTGAGGTGACTCTGCAGCATCTTCATCTCCTGGCCCAGGTCCTTAATCCTGGCCTCCTTCTCGACAGAAGAGTTTTCGGCATCGGCAAGCTTCTTCTCGAGTTCCTCCAGACGTGCCTGCATCTCATGCTTTTCGTTCTCGAAGCGCTGGATGATCTCTCCTGCTTGTTCCAGTTGAGTTATCCGGAGCTCAAGCTCGTCATCCGTTCTTTTCTTGGCAGCTATTAGGTCGTCTAGTTGGTCTTCGAGGTTCTCCTGGTCTGCGATAGCACCGGCCAACTTCTCACTAAGTTCAACTTCTCGGACTTGGAGCCTCTTGAAGATCTCCTCCTTGTCAAGTGCCAAGGCACGCTCACTCTCCAACGTTTGCTGAATCTTCTGTATCTCAATCTCGGTACGACGCCTCTCTTCCTCTAACTTCTGGCGATCAGCTATGTCCTGGTTCATCTTCGCTTCCAGGGATTTAATTTTCTCGTCCCGTCTTTTAACTTCATTGGCAGTGCGAGTTTCTCCCAGAAGAGGTCTCATCCTTGAATACAATCTCCACCATGGGTTCGCTTTTAATTGGAGGTAAGTCTTGAAGTTGTCCTGAATGATCCGTGTCGCTTCCGCCCGATACAAGCGTTTGTTGGAAATACGTCGCTGGACAAATCCCCTTGCCACAGATTGGAACCTGGTCATGATGGTGCGAATAAGCTGGTCTCGTTTCTCTTCCAACTCGGCCAGGACACCTGCCCTGAAGAATACCTTCGTACGACCAACTCGATACCAAGCAGGGTCCAGCCCGAGCTTTTGCAACATAACATGAGCGGCATTTCGGCCGTCGAGGTATCCCTTTGGCATGGCAGGGCAGAGAACTTCATAGCGTTGACGGAATTCCGAAAATGACAGCCGATTAGGGAACCCTGTGCGTGCAATTCGGATTCCTTCGAGTACACCGTTGCAACGTAGTTGATCTAGGACCAGGGGTGCATTGAACATCTTCGGGCGTTTTTTGTGGTTTGGTATAATACAGCGCACAAAGTGTGGATGCGTTGAGTTCAGCTGATTCATGAGGCTCGATAGTTGTTCCTTATGTCTCTGTGCAACGGTACGGAAAAGACCCTTCTTCACCCGACTCTTTGGGTAGTCGCTGTCATCATCGGCGTCGCCGCAGTCGGAAAACAGAGTCGCAACATGCTTCTCACCTGATCTGGCAAGGAGTCGCGTTATGTTATCGTTCAGTGGGTCCTTGTTCTTCTCCAGCCAGCCCTCTGTGCCATACTCTACCTCAGCAGCGTAGTGCGTCAAAACGAATCCCTGGCTTAGGCGAGAAGCACGATACTTCGGTGATTTCCGATCCCAGAGGGAGTGCAGCTTTTCAGTAAATGATTTGTCCGTAGCCTTCGGCATAACAGAGTCTTCATCTAGACAAGAAAAGATACCAATAGGGTTAGTCAACTCGATTAGATCGATTGTTGGTTGCAAGTCCTTTCCGAAGTCGATGAATTGCCACTCAATTTGTTCCCGTGCATATTCCTCTTGCTCCAAGACGAACATATGGTGGTTAAAGAACTGTTGCAACTTCTCGTTCGTATAGTTGATGCACAACTGTTCGAAGCTATTGTTCTTGAAAATTTCGAAACCGGCAATATCGAGGACTCCAATGAAGAAGCTGTCATCGCCAGCGACAGTGCTGCGGTCCAGCTGGTTGTTGATCCTGTCGACAAGATTGCTAAATCCTCGTTCATAGATACCCTTGGCGAGAGCATCTAGCGCTAGTCGCACCTGTTCTGGCGTTTGAACCTTTTCCACCCACTCACGGCCTGCTTTGACCTTGGGATGCAACAGTCCCTTGACGAATAGGTCAGGTTCTATACCTAGCAAGTGGCAAGCTCTCTCTACACTATTCAAGGAGTCGGGACCAAGTGCAGCTTGATCGGCTCGTAGGCTCTCCTTGACGATAGTGACATTTCCGAGATGAAGGACTGCTGCGATAGTGCGCAAGATACACATCTGGTCTTCTTCGGAGAAGTCCATGACGTGGAAAGCTTCAATCAACATTTTCCATTCGTCCTCATCAGAGACCCCGGCAATGGTATCGTTGCCATCACGAGTGTAGGCGAAATCTTCAATCTGCAAATCGGACAAAAGGAGAGTTTCCCTAAGCTTCCGATCTGCTCCCCGTAATAACTGGTAGAAGATATGGTAGTTTCTCTCATGGGAATTGGGTTTCACAACACGAGACTTCTCCAGTAGATACCAATCGATCGAAGCACCCGATATTTGGCCGGCCCGGGTGAACTCGATACGGATGAACTTGCCAAAGCGAGAAGAGTTGTTGTTCCTGACGGTCTGGGCATTTCCAAACGCCTCCAGAATGGGATTTGCTCTCAGGATTTGTTGCGACAGGGCGGACAACTGCTTCGTCCCAGATCGAGCGTAAGGGGTGTCGGTTGTTGCAACAGCTGCAAGGTATTGTATAACCTTCTTGGTGTTCTCGGTTTTACCTGCACCCGACTCTCCTCTTCACAGTTGCATTAGTGTCTTGGGTTTGTGGCCAGCCTTTCAGTAGACTTACGTCACGAGAATGCTCTGATTCTCTCCTTCTTCGACCAGGTTTCGAAAAGCCTCATCAGCCATAGCAAAGATGTGGGGACGGCTTTCTTCTCTGTTACGACCCTTGTACATCTTCACATACTCGTTTGTGTAGATTGGCAACGGGCAATATGGGTTCACAGTAACGAGGAAGAGTCCCGAGTAAGTCTGTGTGCGACAAGAATTAGCTCTAAAAACTATCATTTCGTCAGCATATCAATATAACTCACGTAAATAAGATCGGCTTGATATCGTGTGTGCAGGTTGTGAACCACTGAGGCTTCATTCAGATGTGTGAGTTCAGCCATATCATCTGCTTTATCAAACTTTGCCGGATTCACTTTGTCGACCTGGTCAGCGTCGACCTCCCTTTGCTGTGTTTATCCGTAAGCTCCTCTAGCTCAGACTTCGGTGCCATTGGGTGATTATACCTCTCCATTGTCGGTCTGGACTAGCATTCGGCCACCATCTTGCTCTTCGAGAACTAGCCCACGCACGAATGCTTTTTCGGGATCGCGCAGCCAGACATACTTGTTGCCGGAGAAGTCATTGTCGCCCTCTTGTCCTCGGATCTGATCCGCACCCCTGCGTAGCTCCTCCGACTTGATGAATTCGGGCGCAAAGGTTCCGGACGAAACATCATTCCTTATTGAGCTCGATCTCGGGCGATGCGTTGTCCGTGCCACCAACGGAGCTGGTGACTGTGAGATGGAAGCAGAGTTTCGAAAATGGCCTCGGGCCTCTTCGAATTTACTGGTGGATGTAACAACGGCCGACTTGGGGCGAATACCTCTTGTCTGCTGAGTCGGGGAGGGAGTCGGTGACGGCGATGCGCGGCTGAAAGGATTGGCCCGCTTAGGGGAGCCATTTAACTGTGATGGAAGCATATCTTCGTTAAGGTCAATGGATCATTATTCAGTGAGAAGGTCGTAATCATAACAAATATCTATGAGAGTAATGGAGACTCAAGCAATGAGCCCTCGGATGATGCTGCAACGAAGCATCCAGGCCAACTGAAGTGGCCAGGGAAAGAGTAACGATTCAAAGACAAGGGAAGAAGAAGGTAAGGAAAGGTTGGGCAGGTGTATATTAAATGAAGCTGCAGCATACCAAGCAGCGGGAGGTGCAGAATGACAGTCACCCACTGACCACCTGCTCCCTCTGGGGCCCCTTCGGGTTCCGCTGTTTGTTTACATCCGCCGTTCCTCAGGCTGCGGGCGCCGATCATGCGCTAGGCCGGATCGGTCGTGCACCCGTCACGTGGAGACCCGCGGCACGAAACTCGATCTTTTCCGGGTTGGTCGGTCGTTTCCCCGTTTTGCTTGTCGCTTCACGTTCTTGTGCTCCGTTCCTCCAAATCTCCAGCTCATCTCACCATCCTCACGTCGCGTTCGCATCTTCGCTCTCCGTTGATATCTGCTCGGCAGGTGCAGAGCTGCCTCATCCACATATATTCACCAACGCGCCCGACCTCATGTATAGCAGAGTGTTGTGGTTACTGATTCTATCCATTTTGTTCTAGTCTTATGACTTTTGACTTGGTTCCTGCTCATTTTAGCTTGAAACGATGTGGGATGCCTAAGCACTCGCTTTAGATGTGACGAGCTAGCGTTTTTTGCTTACTGGACGCAGACATTATACTCACCTTGCAAGCGCGCACGCGGTCGCTCTTCCCCAATCATGTCTAATTATCCACCGACACCGTCATTTGTGGGACCAAATTATACACCTCAGTGGCCTCCATCAGATCCGTCTTCCTCGACCGCCATGCCATCCTTGTTTCCTCCTAATCTAGGCTTTGGCCAAAATCCTTCGCCCGTCCCTCAACACGCGCAGGATGGTGCTACCCGTCCGTTTGATTATAATACCGACACCTACAACGCAAACACACGTCTACCGGGATTAGGGGTCCCGAGCGCCGCTGGTCCCTTAGTACCGCCGCCTCCATTCACTTTCATGCCGCCTTTTCCTTCCACTCAGTTCCCTCACCCTCCCTTTCCACCACTACAGATGCCACCGTTACGATACCCCTCGATTCCTGTACCACCGGTTCACGGTTATGAACCGGTTCGTCATGCAACTAGCGACTACCAGATGAATAATTCCATCCCTACTCCGCCGGGTCCTCAGCCTGCCACTGCTGCCAACTCGGAGTCAGACCCAGACCGAGAGGAAGGCGAGCTCACAGATCGTGAAGAATCTTCGTCGACGCAGCCTAGGCCACATAATTTGAACCCGGGACAGGGGTCAGGACATAGCTACGATACTCAGATGGCTCGAGCTATGGACGGTAACAACGATTTCATGGAAAGCGATCGGACAGTGAAGCCGAATGGCACTGGTAGTCATAATTCACATAACTCTCACTTGTTGGCGATGGCCACCGTAGGCTCAGCGCCAGGATATTCGGAGATGGATAGAGGCGGGGCTGCACCAGAAACTCGCCTATCGTCCAGAAGCAGTGGGTCACGTATGTTATTCCCGCATTATGAACGGTCCGGTTACTGACTTCCTGCAGCCTATAATCCTGCTCCTCCCATCTCTACTGAGCCACCTGTTTCGGACACCGCACCAGAACCAGAAGTGCCAACTTCGTCATTCCCGCAATATGAAGCGGACCCCAATAAAGGAGTGAGCAGCGCAGCTTCAACTGACCCGCAGTCAATACCCGGCAGCGGTAGGTCATTGGCACAACTTCGCGTCCAGGCACAGGGGGCACTTCTGAGCTTGGCGCCTCACAACATTCGATATGCCGAATTTGTCGGGGAAGGAATTAACCCGGTTATCCTTCGTCAACTCTATGAAGAAGTTGGAATCAAGATTGCCACTCCGGTACAGGGCGTCTCAACACCTCCATCCAGTGCAACCTCCTTGGAATCCGACCGTTCGTCGACTAGCCAGTCCGGGGAACCAGAGCAAGGAAGCTCAGTTCTCAAGTCAGATGCGGATCAAAGTTCGGCATCGCAATCCAAATCTACCGAATTGCCACCGGATACCACGAAACCCATGGAGCGGAAGGAGGTTATTGCTCGTATGCTTGCTGCAAAGGCTGCAAAGGGTTCCGGGGCGCCTGGACAAGTTCAAGTGCAGGCGACCAAGGAATCTAGTGCGTCCGAAGATTCGGTTCTGCCGAATGCTGACAAGAATGCGGCTATTTCCTCCCAGGACTCGATAAAGGAAAAGGAGACTCGTGTCAAGGAAAAGAACAAGGCTCAGACTGAGTTGGCCCGGCAGCGGATTGAACTGCTCAAGAAACAGGGCTTGATGAGGAACGGTCAAAAATCGCAGTCGAATTCGGTGCCTCCCGAGAAATCCCAACCATCGATTAACTCCGGTACTGAATTATTGTCGACTTCGACCCCGATGCCAATCCAGCATCCATTGCCAGAACGCCCTCCTGATCCTGAGCCCAATTCTTCGGCCCGTATACCTGGGCTCTTCATGACGGAGCAAGAGCCGGAGAATGTACAGACTCCTGTTTCCGGTGCTCAGGGTGCTACTGATGCGGTGTCACAAACCCGTGTTAATCAGCGCAAACGTCCTCGAGCATCTGATTTTGACGAACCTGTCCCGATCCCGAAGAAGACCTTCAATAACGGCGGCAGTTATGCCTATCCTGAGGCTCAGAGACTCGTCATTGATATCAGCGATGATGACGAGTTCTACGGCGATGATGAGCACGACAACATGGATGTGGACCTGCCAGCCGGCAAGGAAATGCAAGATGTGGAGGGCTTGCTTCGTACTTACACACCAACCGTCGATATTCTTCCTCAACGGCCGGCAACTGCATCTAGTCAAGGGTTTTCTGCCTCGGCTACCCCACAGAGCCTGAGGAACAATGATCAGGAGCATCAGGAGCATCTTCGAAGAAAGGACCTGGAGATCAAAGCTATGCACAAGCGAATTGCCGAACTAGAAGAGCGGAAGAAAGCAAAGCTGGCAGCCAGCCGTACACAATCACCTCGCCCATCAGACGTTCCGGAACCTTCACCTCCTACGGACAAACTCTCACCTACCGACGTCAGCGAAACACCGAAACTCCCTGTGGAAGCTGAGGAGGAGAATAAGACCCCTGCCAACATTGATCTGACCCAAGTGGAGAGTATCAAGGTCAAATTATTGCGCAAACAGGAAATCGAAGTCGGTATTCCTGCGCTAGATGCCGAGATAAATAAGTCCGAGGCGAAGTTGGCTGAGGTCAATGAGGAAGAAGCCAGGCTAGTGTCCGAAATTACCAAAGGGCGTGAAGGCCGGCAGCAGCTCTTGGATGAGTTGAACAACCTCAACGTGGAGCTTAATGGGCTAACCTTCGATGATGTGGAGGCTGCGATACGCCGCGCACATGAAAAGGAAGATAAGGAAAATAAGGAAGCCAAGGAATATACGCCCGAGCTTGAAGGTATGGCCATCAAGAATACTCGCCGATATTTTTTGCCTTGGTAGTTTCGTTTGACAGTATCCAACTGACACGCTTTGTCTATGCTTTTTAGCCGCAGACCAACAAAAAGGTTCCGAGATTGAACATGCAATTTCTGATTCCACTCACGCCGGTTTACCCGTCAACAAAGAACCCGAAGATGAGGAGCCGTCCCATCAATCCGTCGTATCTGAAGAAGTTCCCGAACCTGATTCCGGCAACGGGTCTAACATTGTACCTGATGACAAGGTGATGGATGACGTTAGCGAGTCTTCCGGAGAGGTTTCCAGTTCTGATTCCACGGGTTCGGCAATGGATGAGTCTAGCGACAGCTCTAGTGATGAGTCTCTTGACGAAGAGGAGCTTCCAGCTCATACACCCGCTCCAGAGACGAACACCCCGTTGGAGTCAGGCGGACCCGCTGAAGATGGACAACCGGAGCCAATTGAGGCAGAGGCAGGCATTCATCATGATCTTCCCGAGCGCCCGCGAACCCTAGATGCGGAGCCACGGGCGGAGCTACCTTCTGAGCAGGTTGCCGATGAACAAATCATCGAGGACGAAGGCCAAGCCTCCCGTGAATCTTCCGTCTCAGATGCGTACGAGCCTCCTGAGCCAGAAGAGACAGCTAGCCCCGCTGATTCCAGCTACTCCCCACCTTTCAGCCCTGCATCTCCCGATCCTGTTGACTCCCTTGAGGTCTCCACCGCAGATGAGACGAGACAGGCTGACGAGCCACTAACGAGAAAGGTTCAGGAATGGGATAACCAACAACCAAGTGCTTATGCTCAGGTTGGCATTCTGGATGTGCGGTGCACCTCAATTCCGCCTAAGGTGTGATGCTGACAGGATATCTAGAATCCACGGGTACCAGAGCAGTCTGAGCCAAAATTCTCACCTTACGTTAGTCCGCTGAAGAATTTCAAGGCTTACCGCTACCACCCAAACTTCACTGAGAATGTTTCGGGTGGCTATCGTTCTCTAACATATAGCCACAACATCGACCCTATGAGATATCTCTGTCCATTTGAATCTTCAGGGGGAGTATGCAATGACCGGTCGTGTGAATTCCAACACTTTCGTGATATGACTCTCAGCGGTGCGTCGACAGATCTGAACCATTATTTGCAACATTTTCCCATATGACCTTTGGCCATTGTCTCCCTGGACCTCCTTTTTCCTGTCGTGTCTCCTTTCAGTCTCGCGCCTTCAATCCCCTTCTCGTTAAGCGTCTTATTCCATGTCTTTTGCTCAGTTGTTCTTCCCTTCGCTGTGCGGATGCTGACAGCCAGGCTTGTTAACTGCCACAGATGACAAGATCCTCGTCCAGATGGGATCTCTTCGAGAAGGCAAGACACCCGAAGAGAAGGATGAATACATTGCCGGGCTGAAACAAATCATCAACGACATGCGACGCGACAAGGTGAAAGATTTTAACACAGTGGCCACGGAAATAGCCGCATACCGTAGACGCTTTCTCCAAGACCCTTCGCGGGTACTTCCGTTGTAACAACTTGAAGAACTTGACTACTTCACGCTCTTGGAGAGAGCCACTTCTTACTTTTTGACAAGGTGAGCTGCCGGCGTCGAGCACCGGCGAGTGCAGACGACCAGTCCAACTAGCAGCGGCTGCTTCTGGCTCAGTACCAGCAATGGCAGCGATCCCTTCTACATCGCGCCAGCCCTCCTTCCTGACCTGGAGGCTTCCTTTCCCCTCCCTGAACCTCATTGCCTTTCTTAGCGTGGCCCACACTCTTCCTTTCTGATACATGAGATCTGGTATCTCTTTCTGAAACGACACAAGTGGGCATTTTCCCGTTATCTTCATTATCTATTACTACTTGGCGTACAAAAGCGAGCCTGGAGTTGGAGGATCACATATTTCTACCCCTTAGGAAGTGGGCGTAAGCGATTTACCCACACTACGACATCTGGCCTGGCCAGCAAGGCGGGGAGAATCGAGTCTGTGACAGTTTCGATTTTCCCTTTTCCTCTAGCCTGGTCTTCAAGGTATGGGATGAGATTCCTTAACACGGTTATGAGCCCATTGGATGGAATGGGACTGTACAGCAGGGCGTCAGGGCATAGGGAGTACATAGCGATAGCAAATCATAATAATCTTCTACCAAGCCTCACTTGCGTGATTTTCTTAGAATCGTCAACGATAAGCAAGAAGCTAGACAAGTAAATGTCGCAAAAAAAGGAGAGAAAACCGCGCACTTATAACCGCGCACGATGCCCCGTTGACAGAGCCGCGACTAAGAATACAGACCAAAACACTTAGAACCTCTTAGTGTCGGACAATTGGCATGGCACTGGACCGGGCGTCTAGCGTCTAAACCGGGGCAAAAGCACACCCACCCCAAGGCGTCGAGGCGCAGACCTAGAAACCTACTCCTTACTAACCCACAACAGCTAGCATACTACACTACTAGCTAGATAGATGGATAGATAATAGATAGGAGGATAGTAGTGTAGCTTGTTAAGCCAGTCGGATAGTTATTCCCTCAAAGCTAATAACAGCTTGCGCCCCGAATTTCTCCGCACCCGTTCATCCCCTAGATACATACCCCCCTGTCTGTCTTCCAAACACATACTCAGCCTACCTACCGTTCATCACAATATTTTCATCAAAATTCATTGTTATTAGAATTAAGTTCAGAGAATATATTAACCGATCATATGATCAACTACGTGAAGGATGAGTCAACCGCGCCCATACCTAGTTAAGTTAGTTAACTAGTTAATAAAGTTACTGATGTGGCAGTGCTGATGTTCCTTGTTTCTGTTCCCCCATGTCACTGGATATAGTACTAAATATTCGCTACTAACTGGTGTTGGTAATGGTTGAATATTATCTAATTGGTACATACATAGTAGTGATGCATGTATGTAAACTATGTAGTTAAGTAGTTATGTATGCAAGGTTGACTCAGTCAGGAGTCTGGCAGTCACCTGAACTGACTGGAAATATATTGTATGTTGGAGTTAGTACTACTTCAAACTAGTACTACTAGTGTGTGTGTGGCTTAAGTGACTTCAAAGTATATGGTTGGTTGGGGGACATTACTCAGGTTCAAAGTTCATGCAAGGTATGGGAGTCATATGTGGTCTTGTGACTTAAATGACTAGTTAGTCTAGTCACTGGGTTTTTTCTGACTCAGGCAGAGCTGAAGCTGAAGTTGGTTCGTTGGTTCGTACGGGGACGGAGAATGGAAGAAGGATTATCGGGAACAGTCGGGGAACGGGTGCGGGCGCGGGCGCGGACACGGAGGCGGACACGGGGACGGGGACGGGTTTCGTCGTTGCTTGCTTACCTACTGCATACCTACTGATGATTTATTGTGTCGGTCCCGAGGAGATACTATGCACATAAGATACTAGGTACTAGATAGGTATAGCGTGGTTAGTGATAGTCGATGTATCCGTAGTGTAATAGATATGCAGGCAGGTGGGCTGGGTTTCAGTGAGTGTGTTTCGGGATTATGCATAGTTGGTGAGGGGGGAGGGGGATTTGCAGATGGGTTTTCTATTGATAGTAAGTAGTATGTTGGTGTCGGGTAGGTGCTTTGCAGGCGGGGAGGGTTAGTTATGTTGTATATACATACAACATGCTTGGAATGTTGATTGGTGAGATCATCTTGGAAATAAGTAGACAGCTGCGATGTTCTGTTGCGATCGGGTTACTTCACTAGGAAGGGATCGCGACAATCACCATCTGTATCGGGGTAATGCTGCGAGAGCGAGAGGGGATGGTAATGGAGAAAGTGGTTGTTGTTGAATATAGAAGGTAAGCAGCCAGGGTAGTGGTGATGGTGGTGATGCTTATCCTGCAAGTTGTGTGTAGTTACGTAGTATTTGTCTAACTACGAAACAACGATTGCTCATGTAGATGTAGGTACGGCACAGTCAGTGCTAAGCTTAGTCCCAAGTGACGCAGCAGTACCTTGGAGATGCAGGTAAGGTATAGTCAAAATCTCACAGGAGACAGTGCGGCATGTAAGGTGTAAGGCTGTATGTAACCAGTAATGCAAGTGAGGATGCAAGTACCAAGTACCTACCTACCCATCTGTCAGTCGGTAACTATCTAACTTTCTCTTAAGTGAGATACATACACACCGGCAATGTGAGCATGTAGGAAATGCCAGCTGAGACATGCCGCGAAGGATGAAAGCGCGCAAAGTGGGGAGAGAAAGAAAGAGGCCCCCAAGCTACTACTGTACTAAGAAAGTCGGAAGAGGTGAGTTGGAGTGGAGAGGGTGCCACATTCCGTAAGGCTGTGCCATGGAACTACTACTACTAGTCTGGCCAGTAGTGGATGGAAGCAATCGAATTACTCCTCGAAAATGGGCCTGGTAGCTAGCATGATGATTACTATACTAAGTATCACTCGCGACGCAGTCTAGCCGCCAGTCGGATACTTGCATGGGCCATGATCATGGTCCAGGGATTGGATGCTGCTTACATTACCGGTGGATCATGGATTCTGGGTAGTGCTGACGGGAGTGCCTTGTTGCAAGCCATGGAACGTGGTGGTCAGGATATGTGGTTGCTTGGCGGGGTAGCGTGGGCTTGGCCGGGCGGGTAGAGAGGATGATGATGATGATGATGATGATGATGATTTATTTTTATATACTTTCTCGAGTCGGGGAAACGAAGACGGAAGGATTATTCAGCCTTGGGAAGGATGTGAGGATTTTTACACTATGTGGAGTGTGAATTTAAGTTCGATGGGGGGTGATACGGAGAATTCAGAAGCATGACTGCCATGCTATGCTTTTGCTTGCTTCTAGAGTTAAGAATAGATCTCGAGTCCGACGCTCGGTCGCAGTGAAAGCGTGTTAGATTACCGGAATGGGACATTTGAGGTTGTACAGAACGGCGGAGCAAGAGAGACAGAGAACAAAGACATTTGAGACAACTTTAAAAATAACCCTCGAGGAAAAGCAAAAACCAAAAACAAAAGCAGGTCAGTGTTCAACGTGATCCTAGTCATCGTCGAGAGAAGAGAAAGGAACGTTAAGCGTAATCCCTACCATGTCTCATCATGCCATGTGGCCGCTGGCATTACGGGGGGCCGGGCTCTGGCGGCCGTTTCACCCATCGCGGTCGCATCGTTGGCTGGCAAGTCCAGGATCAACGGCTATGGATGGGTGGCCCCAGTTTCAACAGCTGCCAGGGAGCTGAACGGCGGGGTTGACTGATTGCGAGACCACCAATAAGCAACCCAATCTGACTGAGGTACAGGAATTAGTTGGCAGTGGTCGGCAGGTGTCAAGGCACTATCATGACATTTCGAATCCTGCCGAGAAGGTGTCGAGCTGAAAAAGGATCGGAGTCACTTTCCTGTCCGGCGGTAGCAAAGCAGGGTGACCGCGCGACGGAACGAACACACGGACGCCATGACGAGCTCTACTAGGGAAGAGAAGCGGCACTTGCACTGCCCTTTCTAGAGAGAATCAGCAAAGTGTCCCTGGCACCCGTATCTCCCACACGCCAATTGGCGCAGTCAAAGTGTTATCCACCGAGCTGAGCGGCCCGAGTTTCGAGAATGGAGACACACCATAATTCTGGCACTGGCAGGTACGTACCAAAAGACCGACCGCCAGTTCCACCGCCATCATAGGGTTCAGTGCATACAGATTCCCAGTGAAAGGGCGGTGGATTCCAGCGCCGACGCCAGGTGTGGCTGCATGATCTGCATGGCATTGGCTGACACGGTTCAATGATCCTCCGTGATTCCCCCAGCCAGTCAGTGCAGGCCCATGGACAACCAAGACTTTTGCGGCTCGGAGGGAAATGGGCCAGCCGTAGTATGAATGGCTGTGGGAGGGTGGATATGGATGTTTTGTGGTGGTGCGAATGCGGCGCAATACGGGGTTCGTCCATCAACACGTGTAGTTGACAGTCCGTGTTCCCCCTTTTTTACTATTTTTCAATTTTTGGCCCGCTATAGTGTGGCTATTATTGCATCCCGAGACGCCGTACACTTGGGATATTCGAGAAGACGACCACTTTAATCTCGAGAACGAGATTTGATCAGTCTGCGGACGGAATTTTTGTCGCTTATGCCATCATTCACGATCGGCCCCCGTAGGTTTGTTGTTCCTTTTCTATTTTACTCCATTCTTTATTTGCTTTTACTGCATCGATGCCGAGTGGTGATTACGAGAGGATCTTCGTCAACATGGTTCCAAAGGAGTAGTTAGTAAACATTGCTTATACATTGATGCACTCAAAACCGAAATCTAGTCTAACAGGGGGGTGAAACAAGAGATCGCATAATAGAAACCATAGAACAATAGTGGAAATTGATCGCGCGGGATGAAAAAAGAGCACCATAGTCTATCCATCCAGAAAAATGTCCCCCACGACCCACAAAACTCCAAGGCTTTCTTCGCGGCTGCCACCGAGCGAGTCCGGCTCGCTCAGGCGTGCAGCCGCCCCAACTCTAAGTCGTATCTTTAGTACAGTCATCCATGTAATAAAAAACCCGAAACCAAAAACAGAACTAAACTCGACACACTTGAGAATTCAACCAAGATTATGCAATCGCTCATGCAAAAGAAAATCACCAAATAAAAGAAAGGAAATTAATAGCAGAAAGCAAATGGAGTAAAGAAAATGGAAAGAAAAGAAACCCTAGACTCCTGGTCATGTCTGTTCCATGTTCATGCCGCTCATAACGATAACGCTCAGATAAAGTACCCGCAATCGATGGATTAGGTGGTCGTAGATCAAACAATGCGTTGACATCTGTAAAAGTCAAGTATTAGTCGTACGCTCCAACCAAACCAATTTTTGTGTTGGTCCTCACCAATTCATGTCACCATTCTCATGCTTTATTTCGCCGGCTTGCAGTATCCGCAAATGTTATGTTGGCAGATCACACATCTCGGCTGGTTGTCCCACAGCTTTGGTCCATCTCCACACTGGCAGCAGAAGTATAGGCTGCCATGGTTGACCGTACCCCGGGAGTCCTGGCTGTTGATCCCAGGCATGCCATGTTGCAAGGCATGGCTGTGGTGTAAGGAAGCACGGAGGATGGACTTGTTACATCCCAGCATGGACGGCATCTTTGCGACAAGGTTCCCCGACAGTTCACAGTTCTGGGGAGCTGGAGCCTGTGCGTATGGCGACAACTCGTGACAGTGGTGCGGAACAGTGTCCTGAGTATCAATGTGGCAGTTCGAGCAGCGTGGTTGATCGCACTGAAGGCAGGTGTCGTCAAGGCCTAGCCGGTGAGGTCCAGAGGAGCAATCGCAGCAGTACCAGACTCCAGACATGATGGTAGATGATGTTTGAGAGGTAGCTATTAAAAGTGTGGAAGGTATGTTGGGAAGCTATGAAGAAGCAAGCTAGAAGGTAGAGACAATGAATTGAATCCGAAGCTGTTTATGTGAATGTGTTTGTAGTAGTAGATGAGAGTGAGTGAATCCATATCGAAGGCTGGGGTTTGGAGGTTATTTAAAACCTCAAGAGAGGTAAGAGAGAAGCACAGAGACGAGACGTTGTCACTAGCGATGATTCAGAGCCAGGCCCCAAGGCGCCCTCGCCATGGTTGTGGCTGATCTCACGAAAAGGCGCCCTCCTGGCCTTCATCTCAGTCATCAAGCAGTGCAATGCCTGATCAACGTCGGGGCCATTCAGGTTAGGGTCGATCGACCAAAGTGGCTTGGCAACCCCATTTTCTTTTTGGGACCCCGAACTGCTCGTACCTGAGCAATCAGCAGTCCCAGACTGGGTTGAATCATATTGGACTTGTCTCACTAACAGACATCGTAAGATATGCTGTCCGAATGTTGACTCAAAACATTCTAGGGTCCACCGGATACCTTCGCGAAAGGCGGAATCCGCGAGGCTTGGAGGCTCTCGCTTTTTGCCCGGGAGCGCGCGCCCACTCCGCCCATGCCCTTTTCCTGGTCTCTCTATGGCTTAATTCCTCATTTCGTAGGAAATTGGATTATTATTCCCCAAAGAATATTGCTCTTTTTTTTTTTTTTTGTTGTTGTTGCTTGCTTATTTCCCTCTTTCCCTTTTCTCTCCCCTCCCCCTTCATTGCTTCTGGACTCGCGGAGTATGACACTGGCACTGCGGGACCTGGGCACTTCCATTCTACGCTAAACTACAGTATGTTGCCTGGTTGCGGCCTTGAAGGGGGCTCCACTTTAGTTAACAGCGCGCGCAAATACAATTCAGGCAACATCGTGCCCTGTGCCTCGAAATTCCAGATGCCGCAGTTCAAGACTCTGACTATGACTCCGATGTTGACCGTTCATTTCCCCTAGTTGACGGGGCACCGATAAGCCTATTCGTGATGCTTCCGTCGGTCAAGCGTTCGCGACTCCTGCTGCTCCAAGTAAGCAGGCACCCATACTAGTTCTGCCTAAGCCATCCAAGCCCTTCGATCACCTGGGCACATGCCCTGCCAAAATGACGTCTTGCTCACTTTGAACGATGACTGGATGCATTACAAACCTCATGTTTAGGTTTGTCATCGTTTGTACTCTTGTTCTCTTTTGCACTTTGCTCTTCCTGCTTGATCTTTGACTTTCTTCCTTCCGCTGTTTTTCTTTCCTGTACCGCCCTCGTTTCCCCCGACTTAGTGCTCCCCCCGTGCCTATTTTCGGCTTCTCCGATCTCCCGCATGAGGCTCCATGTCATGTGCAGCCAAGACGGCCGACGCTGACTCCCTTCGGCTCCATCTCCAAACCACTAACGAACATCACCCATCACTAGCAACCGGCACTAATGTACTAACGTGTCCGTGTCTGTTCAGAGCTGAATCTCGCTACGAACTAATGGGGGCCTTATCCTGAGGTTCAGCTCTACATGGTGCACCACCTACGGCATTGTCCGTAATAACGGCACAGCAATGGTGCAGCAACTGCGGGGAAACTTGTCATGGCCAGTTCTAGCTCTCCATGACATATCCGACTAACGATCCTGCCACAGCCATCTACCCTTTTGACGTTTCAACGGGGCCGTTATTCCCAATGATCATCACTCTCCTCAGCTGTAGATGTCAAACTAGTTCGTGATCTCACTGTGCATCGGACCATCCTGGCGAAGTCTGGAAGCCTTCACAGCAACGGCGCACCGCATTGCAGGATATCACACGCTCTGAAACAAGTTGGAAACCGTCCCGCAGGTCAATCCATACACGTGTCGATATCTACATCGATGTCAGCGGACAAGACCGTCCCGATCAAGCAGGTTCGGTACGTATTGACAAGAAGTAGCTGGTTTAAGGTTTAACTCCAGGTAGAAAAATTGTCAGTGACGTGAAAATACCTCAAAGCAGCACAAGACGGGCCGGCTATGAGTCAATCTGGCTGCTAAACATGGCTGCCTTCTGATGGGAATTATCTTGATGAAGACTGTCCCACATTCTCTCGTAGGCATCACATTGGATGGTATGGGGACATCGCGAACGTAGATAGCCCATCCCTTATCGGCACGTGATCTTGCACATGACATCATGACGGAGGTTTGCCCTGTTTGCACATGGTGCCTGTCACGTTCCTGGAAGCCTAACACTGCCAATGCAACCTCTTGCCAACTTCAGCTCTGTCCCCCATCGTCGCATATCGCTTCACACGGGCTTGCTTGTCTCGCCATTATCTCGCTCCGTGAAACCTGTATATACTTTATGTTAATATGGATACATATGCGGGTTGACTTTCCTGAAACTGGCTAGCTGACTGTTCTCCGATGCGGAGGCGTTTGTAAGCCTTCCACGTTCTGTTTCAAATGGCGCGCCCAGATAGGCGCGTTAATTTAGCGGTTGCCAGGACTATCCCGCCATTTCTATTGTGCGTATGTGTATATGCATGCTATATTGTCACCAAGCCGTTATGCAGTATGTGCCCCCTGAGCCAATGGCTTACATCCGCTGCTAATTGTCCGAATCAGTTGACTACTTGATCCGCCCTCTCCCTAAATATTCCCGAGGCAGTCGAGTTGGCGCTGGTATAGCCATTCTCGTTATCTTCTACGTACTCATCTTCGTCGTTATAATAACATATCTCCGGCTGTTGTATAATATCACCCGCAACCCCGGCTTCCTCCCCCGATCGTCCCCGCCGACGAAGGAACAGCAAGAAACGGAACCGTCGGAACGCCCTCAACGAAGGAAGAGAAAGCACCGGAGGACAAGAACTGCTGAGAAGCCAGATAAGGCGGATATAGACATCGAAAGAGGTGCAGACGGCAACGCTGACGGTGGTGCAATTCCTTTGGATATTACCGGGTTGGAAAGTTTTTATACAAAAGATGTTTTTGTTTGCCAAGAGGATGGGAGACCACTTTATTGCTCGACATGTTGTCGCTACAAGCCGGATAGAGCACATCACTGTCGAGAGGTAGACAGATGTGTGCTTAAGATGGACCACTTTTGTCCTTGGTGAGTTTAATTTCCCAATAGTACTGTATCGGCCTGTGATTAACACTCGATCAGGGTAGGAGGCGTGGTTTCCGAAACATCGTTTAAATTCTTCATACAATTCGTGTTTTATACTCTGATATTCTGCGTATTCAGTCTGATAATATGCGCAACCTTTACGGCAGAGATCCTCCAAGATGTGAGAACGGACCTTCAACATCTCTATCATGCAACTAACCGTTATCTTTTGCATAGACTGGCGGAGCAAATGTCCATCTTGCCATTGGTATTGGATTGTAAGTATTTCGCCCTATGATATTTTCTAGGTCACCTTCTAACCATCAGTAGGAGCTCTCTCTTCGGGCTTTTCTCCTTCGGAATGACTATCAGCTCCTTACAGCTCGCGATGTGGAATCTGTCCACAATTGAGAATCTGAACCGTCGGTCTGCAGTCTGGACTCTGGCCATACGCGTGCCAGATCGTATGCTGGCAAGGCTCAACCCCGAGTCACGATGGGCACCCACCTTCCGCACCATAACGTACCCACTGCCACCTGTGCCTCTATCTCCTGAGGCAGCAAGAGATTACCAGCCACCAGAGAAGCAGCACGTCTTTGCCATTCTCCAAACCCTACCTGGCGAAAACCCTTTCGACCTCGGTAGCCCCTTCAAGAACCTCCAACAGGTCCTGGGGTATTCCATCATCGACTGGTTTCTACCACTCAGACAAAGCCCATGTGCAGACCGCACTACAGGGGACAGCTTCTACGAACTAGGACCGGTAGTGTCCCGCCTGAAAAAGGAGGCCGGACTAAACCCTCCACCCGAACCCCAACCCACTACACAGAATGACACCGAAAGAAAACACAAGCGAAGACGAAGTTCACATAGACAATCGCAAGAGTGACAAATTGGTTAATCCATAGATTTCATCGTTTATTCCATCATATACTAGCGCCCGCATTGACCTTCCCAACCACCCATCCCAGTTTTCCTTATTGCCCTTTATTTTTGTATTTTCTTGGATACCACCAGTCCTTTGGCTCTCCCGGCTGGTGACATTCTCCCTTTGCATACATAAATAGCTTGGGCTCTATTCTATCCATACATAACTAATACAGACTGATCCTACCTCACAACAACAATTACCGGTACGTGGATAAATGAATAGATGGATAGGAAAGGAATGTAGTGGTACATTCCGATTAGCCCGGAGAATACACCCGCACGTGGCAATAGCCTCACAATTTTCCGTGGCGTAGATTTAAACCCTCCCCGTCTATAGTAGTATCCAGGGATCAAGTTCCTTTAGGTTCCGAAAATCATATGCTATACCCGAACTTTATCTGCACTTCACCTTGGATCGTTTTCAGACCGTAGTAGAATAAACAATATTATATCTCAGGTTGTTATCATAGTATTGACCGTCTTGGCGATTTTCTGGGATGGATCAAATCAAATCCAAGTGACTACATGGGAAGGTCCTATAAGGAAGAAGAAGAAAAAAAAAAAAAAAAAAGCATACCTTAGGAACTGAAGGAAGAGATCGGGGCGATTACTCTAGAGTTAGTAACTAGTACTAGTATTTAGTAGTACTGTATGGAGGACACGGGTTTGTTGGGGGTGGAACTCCCGACTAGTTCCGTTATATATATAACTACTTTACTAACTTACTGCCACAGCGAAAATCAGTCGTTAGAGGAATCATTTCGACCCAATTATTGAAGTCACTACTACCACAACTACTAGATTTTTAGTCACAAATTGATTCGCATCAGGCATAGATTTGTGCAAGATGTAATACGAATTGTTGTAAATGATCTGCAAGAATCTATACATGTGCTGCCTAAATTCGTCTCGAGTCGGCAGGCAGACAGGCAGGCAGCAATGAGGAGGCCTAAACACCACCCACTACAAAGTATAATTAAGCGTGAACATCAGAACCGAAACCTTAACCTTCCTAAAGTACACGTAGTAAAATGACAGAGCTAGTGTACAGAAATCCGAAATCTATCTAATATACAGGTAACCAGTTGACACAAACAAGAAGCAAGACCAAAGCAAACCCTAACCATCTATCATACATTGTCGAGGATCATCACGCGCAAGGGATATCGAAACTGAAGGTATTCATGATCGTACAGGTCGTAAAGGCTGACATATTCATGAGAGTCGTGACTCGTGCGATTAAGGATACACATAGGTAGAGGATGGGTCGATGTATCTCAAGCAGCACTGCAGGAAGTGCAACGGGTGTGATTGTTGCAGCTGGTGCAACGGCCAGAGCTCAGCGACGGGTTGTTCATGTTTTTGCAGTTGCAGCATACCCACCAGCCGGCCATAGAGGGTCTAACGGCTGCGTGGACTATGGTGGTGTTGGCGTTCTGGACTTGGTTGGTCATGGTTGCAAGACTGGGGAACGGTAATGAGATCTTCAGATTGAAATTGGGAAGATCAGGAGATGAGACAGCTCGGCGCAAGACAACTAGCCAAGCGCAGGATCAATTGAGAGTGGAGAGGGTCTGTGGAATGGTTCAAGGGCCCTGAGGGTGTATATAACGGTCCAAGGAAAGCGAGGTGAGAGGATAATCACTTGAGTTCTTGTTGATAGTCTGAGATTGACTGTGCGATCGAGGGCAATGAGATGGAAAGAAATAATTGAACAGAGACATCGATTACGATGCTTATATGTAGAATCAATTGTAACAACAGATGCGCGAATTCATGTAACCTTGACAGTCGATGAGTTGTCCAGGCACTGCGGGCGATATACCTGGGCAGACAGTCCCTGCAATTGAGGTGCCCCGGCCTGCATACATCAAAGACGAAGCCAGCAATGCAAAGCTTTTCCGATAAGATAGATGGCATGCGCGTACTCCGAATGGGTCACCTCGTGGTCAGGGACCCAAAGGGTTGGAACGGCCCAGGCACCTGCAGGCAGAATCCTATAGGCATTGCTCCATTCATGCAAGCAGATGGCCCGTTCCCTGGTGCGCTGAGCAACGTCTGTCCCGTGAAAATGGGGCCCAGGGCTGTGCGTGACTAGTAGACGCCTTATCCCAATGCTGCCCCGAAGGATTGAGTTCAGGTATGCGGGCAACAAGTTTCCAGGGCACACTAGGTGGCTTAGCTGGGTCGTGGCTGGTTGCTCCAATAAGAGTGCGTCAGATTCGACGTTCCCAGATGATGACACCTGAAACAGAGGGCCTAGTGAGAAAGAGTCATGAGCAAGTATCCACAATAGATTTGAAGTCGAACGAAGGAAGTGTGTGGCTGGCTACGAGGAGAGAGTAGACCTACGAAGGCGTAGATGTCAGAGTACTATAATCTCGTCAACCCTCAACCCGAAGACGAGCGCAATGAGAAACTCAAGACGACAGACTGCCTAGGGAGGTGTGTGTTACTATGACCTTCACACCACACCCAAGGTGTTTTAGTTCGTTCCCTGGCAGCGTGCTTGAGAGCGCCTGGAGAGGAATTTGCTTCCCCGTCCATTGCAGGATATTGCCAGGGTGCTGAAGGGGCCCGAAACAAATCGCGCACTCCCTTCGCTTGTCCGGTGAAGCAAGTCAAGTAGCACTGGGGTGGATAACAACCGCCGCAAGGACCTTCAACCGACCAGAGCACGCCCGTCCCATTGTTTCAAGGGGGCTAATTTATGCCCGAGGTTATCTGCATCCCTTGGCTTGCAAGAAGCGGGAGACGGGGTGCTAGTTATGGCTCGAAAAGAGGACGAAAATGATCTAGCCACCCCGGGAGGGCACAGTGTATGCAACTTCGGCGGCTGATCAAGGTTGAAGCCGCCCGGGACGTTACGTGGCTCCCAGCGGGGGAACTGGCAGACGCCATTCTCGCAAGGCAGATGTGTGCCGGACTTCCGTCGATAACTTCATGAAAGGCTAGCAGCGCCCGTTGGATCGACAGACAGTGATAGTTGAGCCATTCTTCTAGAAATTCCGCCCGACTCCACCGGGATGGCCATTCAGAGCCCTTAATCTTACTCGGGCTGGCAGTGGGCTCCATACTGGGGCCACCGAAAGAGTGCCGAATGCCTCAGACTCGTCCGGGATGACATCATCCGCTCCTAGCTTGGCGAGGCGTAACTGAAGAAGGTGGATACGAGGCCACGGATGATTTGCCCGGGCACCCGGGTGGGTGAAGGGCAGCGGTGCTGGAGCGCCTGAGATGGAGCAGGAAAGTCATACAATATCGGCTGTTGAGACCGGACTAATGAAATGGTCTTCAGACTAAGGATATTAGTACACACGGTAAGTAAAGTAATCCGTGAAGAGGGTCTGTGTCTTTACACCACAGACGGAAGATGGCAGAGGGGGGGGTAGACAGAGAGTGGGACTGACACAATACTGTAACTGCCGTCATTCTCAGCTGGGGATCACCGACAATGCTTGAAGGGTTGACGAAAAGGGCAAGAAAGTCAGAACCCGTGATACCTATCGACGCCCAGTCACCAAGCGGGAGACAAAGAAAAGCGAGATCATGATGAACATGATGGGATATGAAATGGGGAGGGAAAGAGATGCTCCAACCCCAATTAGTCCAATTAGTCAATCAAGGCGGGCTGCTGAGATAAGCCGGTGCGGCTCCCACCCGAAAACCAGCGATTGCGAATCCGTGGTTGGCCAACTGCCATTTCCACAGTTCTGACTAGTACCGAGAGTAGTATTACTGCATCTAACTTACTTTCCTTCCTATTCTCTTCCACACTTCTTTCCTGGACTTACTTACTCCAAGTACACTACAAACAGACAGTGTTGTATATCAGACAATAATAATTTTGGAGTCCACTGCTCCGGACAAGTACTACTAGTGCTACGAGTGGGGAATTTTATCCTTCCATCGACATTCGTCCGTGTTTCGGAACAATACTGCTTGGAATCCGTGTGCTTCGGATTGGTTTCTGGTGCTTTTTCTTTTCTCCCCCCCTCCGCGCGCATCTTGCGTCACACGTTCTCCGCCTCAGATTCTTGAAGATCGCTTCATCTTCATCTCTTCATCTTCACATCAATTTATCTTCCCCTTCTTCCTCCCCGCACCGAGTGGAATCTCCGGTACTTGCTTTGATCCTTTCATTCTACTCCCTTCTCCTGAAATCCACTGTCCACTGTTTGGTTCCATCAATCAGTGTGCGCCATCCCCTTCAAATATCGCCCTCTATTCCCACCCTCCGGTTGGTCTATCCTTTCGGGCATCGGCCTGTCAATCGCTGTCAAATTCCTCCCTCCCGTTTATTTTTCTTTCTTTCCTTTTTTCTTTTCTGCATCTTTGCCCCTCCCCCTTGCCTATCACGGGGTCATTTTGCCCCTCTGGCATTATTCTTCTTTATCATCTACTGCTCGTCTCGTCGGGTGCCTGAACGGCTTTACACCCAACCAACCCCCACAGACTTTTTTATCCTCTCAAAAAGTCCGTCTGTTCATCCACTTCTCTTATCCAAGTCCTCTTTTACTTTTCTTTTCCACCCTCACTGCAAGTTCGGCCTAGAAACCTCCTGCGGAGCTTCTGTTGAACGACTTGCGCTGTTCCAACCCCACACTTCCTCGGTCGGAAATAGCGCTTCGCAGCCCATTGTTAATCTGAAGTAGCTGCAAGGGTTCAGGATGGGTCCCGCTGCGCGTTACCGACCCATGTCTCCCAGCGGATCGCGTATGATCGATCCTATGCGGGCCTCCACTGGCACCGTGCAGCTCAGTGCTTCCTACGATCCTTACCACTCTGCCGGCCGTCCGCCATACCCGGGTTACCATGCCGATGTCAACTACGCTTCTTCCTACGAACCTCGCCTGGTGCGAGAACCCCGACTGGAAGCACAACCCATCTCTTCCACAACATACCGAGACCCCGGCCATTCGACCAAGTTGAGGACCGAGTACGCCATCCGACCGCGAGTGCGGAGCAGCACCATGTCTGCGGTGGATCCTCGCTATTCCTCCGGCCGGTATGACACACCTGCATCGCCCTTGTCCCGGGCCTCCCCCGTCATTATCCCTGGTCACCAGCGAACCCCTAGCCCGCGTCGAGACCATGACCGTTACGTTGTACCGGCCTCTTCGCCCCGACACCACCGGCGGCATCATCTCTCCCACATTGATTATGCCAGCGATACTGGGCACTTGGACCCACATGAGGGAGCAAGGCAACGAGTGCCTCATGGTGGATATCCGGTGTACGAGCATAGCCCTCGTTTGCGGTATCCCCCCACTGGCGGTCTCCGGAAAGGCGAAGATATCGACGACTATGATGCTTATTCTTATACCAATGCATCGGAGCAGATGGAAAAAGACTCAATTGCCAGGCTGCGCTATGAGCGAGGAGCTTATCCAAGGAATAGACCACTTAGTCTGACTGGCCTTGATGACCCTCACTTGCTGCCTCGCAAGGAGTCACGGGCTGTCGGGCCTCCTCCGTCTCAGAGAGGCTTTGACAAATTGGACCAAGGCGGTCGTGTGCGGCGTTCCACACACGGCTCCGCTGACAGTGATGTAGATCTGTCGAGTGCGCGGCGGCGGTCCTGGCAGAGGGCCCCCGTATCCTTGCACCAAGATGTCGATGAAGGTTACTCTTCTTATAGGGATGAGTACGACCATGGTCCCCATCGCCGACACCGGCGACATGATGACGATGCGAGTAGCCGGCACTCCTATGACGATCGTGCTTCAAGGCGAACTTCTGCTAAGAGCGCTGTCGCAGCTTCGGGGTCGAGCACCGGCCTAGGAACCGCAGTGCTCGCGAGTGGTTACTCGGACGACTTTGACTATGATCTCTCACCCCGGCCCGACCGTCATCGCTCCCGGGACCGGAGCGCTCGGGATCTGGAGTATAGAAGGCATCACAGTCGATCGCGCAGACCTTCTAGACGTCGCTCAGGGAGCGAGTCTGATGAGCATACCTCGGATGAAGACCTGAAGAAATACCGGCGCGAGCCATCGGCGCATAGGAGGCCTGATGGCTCGGATGTGTCAGCCAGTGGCAGCGAGCGACCGTCTCATTATTTGACAGTCGATCGCGCCCATCGCCAGCGGTCTCACTCTCGTCACCGAAGCGAAGATTTGCCGCGTCACAAAGAAGCAGATGTCGGCCGCCCAGACGAGCTCCAAAAGTCTGAGCAGGCCACGTCGAAAGATCAGGATCCACCTGCGCCCAAAGGAATCCTGAAGCGTCCCCGTGAGAAGTTCCCGGAGGAGCCCAATCCCGTACGAGAAGGCGTGGCTCCATTGAAAGATGCGCACAAGAAGGGCATCCCTCCTGGGGCCCGGTGGACGAAGATTGACCGACGGCTTGTGAACCCCGCTGCCTTGGAGCTTGGTCGAGAGCGGTATGAGGAGCGAGCGGAGTATGTGATCGTGTTACGAGTCTTGACCAAGGAGGAAATCCAAGCGTATGCGGTCAAGACGCAGGAAATTCGAGGTAAGTTCCCAGAGCTTCATGGATCACAATGCGTACTAAACAGGTGTGTAGATGCTCGCCGGCAAGAGGTCATGAAGGAGCGCCGTCGACGTCGGGAGGAGGACCGTCGCCACGGGCGTAGAGTGGATAGTTCCTCGAGTGATGATGAAGACGAGGATGACGAGGCTGCGACTCCTCTTGCCATCGAGGGTGCGCCTGACACGAAATCGGGGTCCAAGACCTCGACTGAACCCGTTAAAGCAGCAGTATGATCATGTTCTGTCTGTGCATCTTTTTGTTACTATATTGTTTTTGTTTATTTGGTCATTTCCTCAGTTGCAATACCTCTATTGTTCACGTGATTACATGCTGGTCCAGATCACGAGCTGGGAGGAATAGAGAATGAGTGTACAACAGCGGACCGGCGTTGCTCGGGATTGAAGGAACAGGAATGTATGGTTTATGGCAGTGCCTATTAGACGCAATGACCTGGATGCACGCGCAATCAAACAAGTCAAGCAATTACAATTGGAAGCGTTTGAATTTCAACTGGTTCTACGGCATGTGGTGTACACAATACGGAGTAAGTAGTAAATAGGAAGTAGTATGTGTGCCACTTCATCCACCTTGGAAAGGGAGACAAAACAGAAAAAAGGAAGCAGAAAAATTAACTCACTCACCTCACTAGCGCGAGATGTCAGTGCAGTGGCAATGCGCGACTTCCCAAAACAGAGAAAGAAAAGAAAATAGCAGACCAAACTATCCTGAGTAGTTAAAGAGAACACCCCAAACGGTCTTCTGACTCCGTCCAAGCCCTGGTTACACTTCGTCCTACCTGAACCTCCTTCCTCAGTGGTTGATCCAACCTTTCTGCGCGTGTTCAAGGAAAACTACTTACTTACAGACTGGACAGACTTTTCCCACCTCGTCAATGTGTCATGTCTTGTGTGACCCTTTTCTTCTCTGCCTGGATTGGGTATCATTCTCTCGATGCCTAGAGTAGCCCTCTTTTTTCTTCTCCTCCTTCTCCCTGTTTGTTCTGTTGTGTGGTTTTGTTTGCTGTGGCAAGTTGCCGTTTGTTTTTACTGGCTGGCTGGGTGTCGTGTCCTGTCTGCTGCATGGCATGGCATGGCATGGCTGTGTGTAGTTGTAGGTGTGTCATTTCTGTTCTTTTCCGTCTTTTCCTTTTCCACCGTTTCTTGTTACTATTACTAGTACTACAGTAAGTGTTGTCTCTGCGCCCACTGGGTATCTAGAGTATATTATGACGAAGATAGAGAGAAACACAGGTTTAGAGAATGTCATGTCTTGACTGAGTGAAAGAAAGGGGTTGAAGGCAAACTAAACTCTCTTCAGTCCGGATTACAACGACTCTCTCCCAATGGTTCTGGTTCTGGCTCTGCGTTTACGTCTATCTGCTTGTTTCCGATGCGCATGTGAACTTGAACCAATAAACAGGTATATGTGGAAATGAAGCATGACGAATCTGCGTGTGTGGGGTGGGTTTAGGTCGGGTTGGTTGGAGATTTAATAGCCGTCAATAGTAGACTTCTCCTATAATTTAATTACTTAGGAGTTTGAGGAATCGGATTTGGGCGTGTGCTGTTATTTAGTGATGGGAAGATATAGTTTGAAGTGAAGGAGTATAGTCCACTAGGGGGTGATTGTGTCGGGAGGGATGATGGGATACTTGTCAGGTTGATGTAAGTAGATGTCATGGCATGTTTCATTCGTCGGCCGATGACTGCATTTATGCTTTGCTTCAAGTCTTGAAAGTATTATAGTAAAGATGGCGATGTAGTGGTTGGTGTGCTAAGGGTATATGTCATGTCATTGCCACCTGATCGTTGATTGGGGAGGTGGTCGCAGGACTCGGACTCGGATAAAATAGGACGAATGAGGGATGAAATCATAGTAACTATCTTTCTAAGTACCTGTCTATCTATCTATCAATCATATGTACATACACCTTTCAACAAGATGATGCATGCATGCACATTCATCTACGCATCACAGATGTATAGACACCAGACAGACAGACAGACAGACAGACGGAAGAAACTCAATCAGCCAAAAGTCACTCCCACCATTCAATATCCCACAAAGATAAGTAGAGCAAGCAAGTGTATACGTACCTCAATAGTAGATAATACTAACCATATAATATGACTTCAGTGGCGTCCTCAGTATTCCTTTCGCCGAACAAAGCCCTCCCAAGGCAACCAGAGCAAACAAACAATCAATCAACCAACCAAGCACGCAAGAAAGGAGGCAGGCAAGCGGGCGGCGCCTCACCTCTTCTCTTTCCCAAACACACCGAACCAAACAGATCTGGTCAGCTTAGTAGCCTGTCAGTCTCAACCAGTTCAGACGAGACAGGTTTCTGTGTTCTATTTCTTTCTCAGGAGGTAATGTCCCATGATCAGAATCGAGAATATTCCGGACAAGGCAATAAAATCAAGTATTGGGCTTGAAGCTTGAAGGATTGAGTTTATGTGTTTTCCAGCCGGCTTGGGAGGACGGGTAAGGGAAAGAAAGAAAAAAAAAAAGGATGAAACGAGGAAGGTTTGGTGATTTGTTTGTTTGCTTGGATGGGTAGAAGAGGAGAGGTGAGTGCGTGCGTATGTAGACAGATAGGAGTATCTGCCACTGTCAGTGTGATGCGGTTCAGTTAGTCCCCTAGAGACAAATAGGAAGGTAGGTAAATGTGCTCTCTCTGTCTGCCTTGTGGGGTGATGAGGGGGTAGAGTAGTATATGGGTAATAATATGCCTCACTCTATAGTGAGTGGTTTAGTAACAAAGTATCTCGTTGGACTTGGCTAATCTAGTAGGGAGAGACATGTTGGCTCAGGACATAATCTCATAGGTTGGTGGGTTATATTGGGTTGGGGTGATTACATGGTTTACTTAGTGACCTCCACCGTAAGGCTCTCTCCTATATGCATGGGTAGGATAATAGAATGGTTCTACTAATACGATTACGATTACTATACTATACTATACTACCACACATATACATAATCTATCTAGGTTTTCAGATGTGATGTGTAATGGGGTACGTAGGGCTGCTTCTGCCACAATTGATCAGTAAGACAAGTCTTAGTATCTCGAATTAGAGTACTCCGTATAGCTAGTACAGATTTCCCAGCTAACTTCACCATCAAAGTATATACCTTGGTAACAATCAATACCTACAGTAAGTAACAACCCAGTCCTGCATCGGGAAAAATAAGTAAGCAAGCAAGAAGAACCGTTCCCAACGCTTCTGCATCATTGTTTCATTTGGCAGCAACAAGAGAAGAAAACAAAAAAAAGCGCATGTCGTCCCGAGTCACCCGAGTTAGAGTTTCCGCTGCGCCAGATTGAGTTTTTGAGAAAGGATAAGGGAAAGTAAGGGTAAAAAGGTTGATTTGCTTTGTTTCGTGTGCTCGGATATGCCATGCCATGCTATGCCGTGTGCCATGTCAGGTACGGAGTACACTTTGCTGTATGTATGTATGTATGTATGTATTTGGTTTACGAACTACTTTGTGGGTAAAGTAAATAGTATCTGGTCTAGATGGGTTGATAGAAATCCCTAGTATCCCCTGACTACTGATACAACTAGCTAAGTCACTAGCTAGTAAGTAATAAATATAATTTCATCTGAAATAGACGATCTAGACAGGCGTCCATGTACGTACGTGCCTCAAATTGTCCTAAGCGAAAATGCAATTTCCACTACCTACGGGATGATAATGATGAGCAACGAAACAAAAAAGTAAGGGAAAAAAAAAGGCTCGGGAAAATCCACATCGCGAGGATGGCCGACAATCACCCGTTATTAGCTGCCGTCAGTGCGTGGGAAAGAAAAAATAAAAAAAGGGAAAGGGAAGGGCGAGAGACAGAGTCAAGAGAGGGAAATTAGACAAAGAAGCTTACACTTCACACCCCCTCCCTACAAGCTTAGAACATAGTTAGACTCACCACCAACTATCCAAACTAACTAACTACTAGATAGGTTTAAGTCCACTTAGTCTAGTACGCAAGTCTAGGTTACATACCTATCGTTGCGCACGAAAAAAATAAAAAAGCAAATGAAAAATTAACCAACGGCCACAAATCACAGCACATCAATTTAATTAAGACCTACATGCCCTATGTACCTAGTCATGCAGGCTGTCAGGCTGGAGAGGAGGGGTGAGTGATTGAGTGGTATTGTGTGTGTGGAAAAAATTGCAGGTGTGTGTGCGTGTGTGTGATAGCCTACGGATAAGTTAGTTAGTTAGTGTTAGTTCGAGAAGATGAATCAATCCCATTCATTTCATTTCCCCCTCCCCTCTCCAACTCCATCTTTCCCCCTCCGATCAACAATTAGTAGTCCCGTCTGGACCCGGCGTGACATCCTTCTGTTTGTGATCATAACAGTTACTATTCCTCCATATTCTTTTTTATTTTTTTTTTATTTTTCCCTTCTTAGTAATTAGCTAAAAATATACCTCTCATCTATCTACTAGCTGAATAGTGCCAACTACTTAGCGAGTAACAAACTAACTAGTTAGTTCACTACACACACACACATCCAGACTCCCATTTTCCCATGGATCGTTCAATGTTGCTCCATCTTCGGCGGCGTCGGATGGTGGGGCCGGAACACCAGACAACAACAACAACCACTACCACTACTACTTATAGTTTAGCCCGGAGGAAGAGGGCATGAGTCGTTGGGCCACTGGCTGGCTGCTGCGCCGGCGGCGGCCAGCCCTTAGGGCTCAGATCACATGTTTCTATTCATTACTTAACTTACCAGACTAAAATCTGACAGCTATGTTGTAATTATGTATGGTATTGTATTGTTTGTTCGTTACGTTCCCCATGGGAGGGAGAGAGTGTGTGGGAGAGTTAGTAGTTATACTAGGTCGAAATAGGCAAAAAGATAGAGGACCTTCTCTCTATACCAATTAAGATGCAAAGAAGGACTTGTCTACAAGTAAGTATGTTTGGTGAATAGCACCCTCCGTAGATAGGCTGAATCCTCCTTCAACCACTTACGTATGTCCAATTTAACGCGGAGATTGTTGCTTGCTTGCTGAACAACTGCCCGACGGGACATACCTATTGGGGTGAAGTAATCTGGAAGCCTAGATTTGTGTTCTGGTTCTGGGTCTAGTTTGGTGATGGGAGGGAGGGAGGGAGGAAAGCAAACATCTACCAGTTTAATATGGGCTATATTTGACTTCAGTGGAAATAAGACTCCATACATAAGTTACTAACTTACAGTGCAAATATAAGCAATTAAAGAAGCATTCCTACTATGTACTTATACTAAAAAGAGACACAAGCTACACCTCCGTAACCAAACAAGCAAGCAAGCAAGCAAGCAAGCAAGCAATCTACGGGCGGCTCTTAGCTACCTACCTACCCATTTCCTCCGTAGACGTCAAAACCCGAACTCGACATTCCATCCATCCATCCGTCCGCTTGCTTGATTGCCCGGTGCGGAGAAAATAATCCCCTCCTGTCATCTCAGTAACCTGTCATGCGTGGTTGGACAAGGTTGATATTATCGGGGGGTCTGGATTGGAGGAAAGGGAGGGAATTACATAAGGGGCGTGGGAGGGCAGATTTGAGTAGGGATCGGCATGTAGGGTGACATTTATGGGAGTTTAGTATGATGATGGCTGTTGTTTGATTGTTTGATTTGATTGTATGTATGAATGTATGTGTTGGTTTGGGTATTGGTGTTACGTTACGATGGTCATGTTTGATGGTCTTTGTATCGGGTGTTTGATGTGGGAATGTTTGATTAATTAGGGGGATTGTTCGAGGTAGCTACTTGTAGGAGGTTATGAGTATAGTCTTATTATCTGGACTGACAAAGTGATCTTCTATCTAAGGTGGTAGATGAAACAAATGAGACAGACGTCCGGCCGAAGTATCTTCCCCAGATACAGAGAATCAATAACTATGCAATACATACAGGTGTATAACTCGGGTTAAAACCCAGCGCTGTGCAGTAGTAAGTATAGTCAGTGACAGGACAGCACGCATACATACAGTTACTTACCTAGCTACATAACATCGGATGTAAGTCCACGGTCGAATATCGGACATTTAAGCTTCCCGAAATTCAAAGAAAAGGAAATGCAACTATATTATTCTACCTATGAAGAAAGGGGTCAAAACATCGATCCATGGTTCATAGTCCCCATCTGATTTCAAATCAGGGTAACCATAGAGCGAAGAAAATGAAAATACGTGGGCGCGAAATGTATTGGGTGACGTTTTCTTTGTTCTTCTTCAATTTGGTTTTTTTGCTGGCGCTGCCTTACATCTCCTGCCAAGATGGGTCCAGCCGGTTGTTGATCGGGATTATTCTGTCCATTCTTTTCTCTCTCTCCATGGGGTAACTGTCTGACATGGGGGGAGGTTTCGCACTACTATCTTAGTAGATACTCTGTTGGTAGGTGGTGTATGCATGTCGTGGTGTATCAACTACGAGCTTGGTGGTGGAGTGGATGGACATCGCTCACTGCTCAGGAACGGCCATCAAAAAGTCTAGGTCGCTCGAATCGATACATCCCACACACCTTCATCCACTTTCTAGTCTAGATACCTCACGGACTATCGGACTAGATACAAGGGAGGTTTAGTGCCGAAAAAGAAAACAAATAATAATAAGAAAAATAAGAAGAGGTGATGCCCTACGTATTAGAGCGGCAGACCCACTCACACATGATATAATTACTCGACACGCCAAAGTTAGTAATGGTAGTCCCCCAACGGCGACTCGACCATCGTAAGTTCGTTCGTTCGTTTAAAAGGATTCTGCATCAAGCTAGACCAGCGTTGTTCTGGACGTTGCAGGATGATGTTATAATTACTTTTTTCTCCCTTTTTGCTTTTCGACGACTCGGCCTTCGACAAATTGAGAGTGGGAGAGAGCTGGTATGCTGTAACGGGTGGAGTCGGACTGCGGGGCAAACATGGTGATTGCTGGCCCGTCGTGCTATTATTTACCGGTTCAAAGATCTCCGTTGCGATATTTCGATGGCTATAATATTGGCTGATATTACTTTAGCCATCGGGGGATGATGGAGACATGACATCGCCATTACATAAGGGTTCATGTAATAAACAAGATCAAGATCAGAGGCAGAAAAAGCATACTACTTACCTTGCAACCCGCACACTCCAAATTAAGAGGCACATCCATCAACTGCTGCACTCGAGATTTTCCATCCGTGCTCCGTACATAAGGCGGAGAGGGTGTCTTGACGGCACAGACACTTATGCATGCTAGGGAGCTGATCCATCCAGGTATCCTTGTAGAAGGCTACTTTGACAAGCTCACTATCCGTAGATAGTTGATCTGTCGGACAAGGATTGTCCTTAGTACGGTCGTTAAGAGCAGCGGCCAACCTGATGTGCATACGGCCCCCAGTTGCCGATCACCACCTGAAGCATGCTAGCCATGATGATAATTAAGTGGGAAGGGAAACGAGCCAGAACGGGTCCCACCGCAGCTGGATGCGTCTTTTTTTTTTGTTTTGCTTTCTGAAGGTGAGAAAGATGGAGAAGATTAATGCGGCGCAGTGATTGCGCGCTAACTTTTCAAAATGGGAGGTTCGAGAAACACATGCTAGTACAAGAGGAGAGTTAGAGACAGCCAGACAACCTTCGCATAACCTGCCTACTTAATACTGGGGAACAAAATTCGTAGGCTATCGTGTCGTGTTCCTCCACAACCACTGCCATTGGTAGGCAGTAAGTACTTGCGGTAGCGCAAGCGCCGGAGTTGACCTCCGTCTCAAGCGAGCTCAGCTCGACGGGCACCAACCACTACTGCGTACGGACTTTACTCCGTAGAACCAGACCGTGGTTCAATTCAACCTGTAAAGTGTGAACAATTTGCTGTGTCGGCTCTTGCTGCTTGGTTCCATAATAATAAACACCTCACTTTCCCCCCAGTCGATCCGATGATATCAAAGGGAAAATTTGGGTGATCCACCCAGGGGTTTTGATTCCCTGTCGGAGTCGGAAACGGAGCCCCCCGTGATTCGGGCTGAAAGTGGACTCCCATTTTAGTTCCTGTTTTGCGATCTCAGTGTGGCTCCGCTTTTGTTCCCTGGCACCCAACCTGCCTTTCCTTGGTTTCGTTATCGGTTTCAGCTGGAAACCTTCTGTTCCATCTGCTAGTCCACAGCACTATGAGTAGACTACGACAAAGTATGTGGATGTCATGAGAGACATGAAGCAACTGGGCCCGACGGGTTCCCCGATGTTGCCGTGCTCCCGAGAGAGGCATTGATTCTAGATTCTGGTTTCATGGAAGTACTTAGGTTCGTTCGTGCGATCTTCTTCCGAGGAGAAATACGAGGTTTCACCGCCCTGATCGAACCAGTCGTCGGTCCTTCGAACAGGTAAACCTTCAACTAGTATGGAGTAGTGAGTAGTTATCTCGACCTGTCGGAAGGTGTCGCAGCTCGAACTCAACCTCACACCCATCTCGCATCGATGGCTCCACACCCACTTTATCTAACCTACACCTACCAAGCAAACTTCGAGGACCTGCCTTTCCTCCGACTACCATCCAGTTAGTCCCGCGCACTGGGGCTACCGTACCTAATCTATTCAAAGTTCCCACCCTCTAATCGACACGCCTGAATTCTCCCGAGCACGGCCTCCCGATAGGACCCATTCAGGGAAGCCGCTTGTTGGACTACTCGGTGACGGTAAGTAGTAGGCGATGATTGTGGCGGTCGCGAGGTCTGGTGACTGCAGAGCCTACCACCATTTGTAGATCAGGCAATGGATGAGACGCGATGAGTAAAGTCCTTTACAAAGAGAGTCTCACTCATCGCCATCCAACGTATCCAATATGGTTCAGCATCAGGTACGCGGAGCACCATCACCCGCCCAATGCTGGATTGGATTCGTAACCCTCCGGTCGTCACATCGCCCGGCTCCGGGCCCCAATCATTCGCCAAAGCTTCACTCCGCTCCTTCCCCTCTTTTGTACCTGCTTAGGTTCCATCGCAAGCTCGGTGCTACTTACTTGGTCCAAAGTCTCGAGTCTCGACAATGGTTGTTCAGATGGGTCTAACGTTGCAGTATCCGTACTACTCACCTACTCGTGGTAGTTCTGGAACTGTCCTTTCCAGAGCGATTACTTAGCGAGGTATAGTAGTATTTTCCGGGGCCGAGAAAAGAGACCAATCAGAAGAAACAACTCCTGTCATCAGGAGAGTAGCAGCAAAAAGAGGGGATATGGTTGGAAATGAAGGCTAGAATCAGAAAAGGCAAGTCAAAATAGTAGTAGTAAAGTGAGACAGGAAAGAAGCACGAAATGAAGAGCGAGAAGGCGGAGACCAGGAGAGCGACCGGGGGGTCACGGAACTACCACATAGTGCGAACGCGGACTTTAGCACCCTGCATCGATCACAACGAGCAATGCCAATGACAGGGAAGGAGGAGGTCTGACACCGTTGCTTGCGTTCAGCCCAAGGACTCCACCAACCCGACGCTAAAGGCAGCTAAGGTGGTGAGCATGCCACACACATGGCTTCCTGGAGGGTGAGATTTGCGACTGGGCGGCGCAGCAACTCAGCGTTTGCGAACTTGTCCGAAAGAGGGAGAGCTTGGATTACGACGACCTTTTCCACTAATCCCCGTCTGGTAAGTCTCCTGTGTCCCTTTTCGGTTCTCTGAGGGAGGAGACGATACCAGCTACCCACTCAGCAATCTTAGTATTCCTGCGATGGCGTCAATGATATGTTATGGCCCGAACCGACGGGCTAACGGTGGATTGAGTGGACGGAGGATGAGGAGAAGACGGAGCAACAACAGCAGCAGTAGCAGCATGTTAGAGACCAAAGCTGAGTCTGGAGCTCCCCACAAGCTACACCAGGTCCGGATCCGACCCCTCCTTTGTTGGTTCTCCACGTACTCCGTGCTCGACAGCTAGCTAGTCCCCTTCATCTACTACGCCGCACAGAGGTGGTAGTTCACCACTGTACCCATCGGACAAAAGGCGTCCCAACAGTTGCAGTCTGGCTGCAGCAAAGTACACGGCATGCTTACTTTAGCTCCTGCACGTCGAGGGAGTGGTAAACCTTCCCATTGTTGGTGGTGGTGGTGGTGCTGCGGACACAGCATCGGCCGGTCCCCCTTTTAAACATATCATCCGAGACAACCATAACGGGAGGCCCTTCTGTGCCGTCCGATTCAAACTTCACATGGGAGTGGGTGCACGAGGACATTCTTATGCTTTTCTCGAACAGGAAAAGAACAGCGGAAACCCCATTTTCTGGCGGGCATGGGCCAGAAGAATCGCGCTGTAACAGTGTGGCTGGGAAAAGAAAGTAACTTGACTTATCTGGCCAGTTTGCTTTAGCTGCTCTCCGGGAGGCTAGAATCGTCGAAGCACCACTTTCTTTGATTTCACCTCCCCTACCACCCAATCGCCAAGTCCCACTAACGGTGGAGCTGCCGTCTGATTGCACGGAAGCCTCAGTGGAGCTGTCCCGTGAATTCTGGCAGGCTGACTGAATGAGCGTCCCCAGCTGAGTATGGAGAGGAGGAGAGAAAGAAAATTTGGGCCGCGCCCCGTCAACGAGAATCAAATCATGACCCTTCCTTACGATAAATAAAGTCGTGTTGTGGCCACGGCCCCGTCGGCCCATCCGGGGCGTACCGGGCTCCTCCTGGCCATGGACACTGCACTTGGCTTCAAGGATGATTTCGATCGCCCAAGGGTAAGAGTAGGTTCATCACTTCTCAACGTATGAAGGTGTCTTGGGAAGCATGATGCAGGAAGCTAGTCGCCGGGAAGCGGCAGGATCAGGAGCCCACCAAAGTGCCAATGATGATTGATCGGCCGCTTTCCAGCCCAAGAGCTGGGGTTACACCGTCATTACTCTCCTTTCAGCAGCATCATCAGCAGCAGCAGAATCATCATCATCATCATCCGCATGGGGAGGGTGAGTAATAAAATATTCGACCGGACACCGTTAGGCTGTCTCAAGTTTATTTGAACCGGGCCGAGGAGGGATGGATAGGATTGGACGGTTAATGACAGCATCAGTTCGCAAACTGCCAAACTTTCGTCATTCCCGAAGAGAGAAAGGGAAGAACAATTAAAATAGGAAAAAGAAAAAAAAATATGAAGAGATTAAAAAATGAAGCAAACTTGAATCTGATGGGGCGTACGGGATACCTCAAATGCCACTGGTCTTTGTGTGTATGTGTGGTGGTGGTAGTAGGAGTTGATCTTGATTGATGGGGGGCTCGGGAGGGGTGCCATTCGTTGAGTGGCGCCTCTGAGATGTGGGAACAAGGCTGACAGCAGCAAGTCAGATCGGTCGTTCTCATACCGGAGTGTAACCAGATCGAGTCGCGTATTCCGTATTATTGACTGGATGTCCCGCGAACGAAGAAAAACAGGCAGACAGATGGGGCTAAAATGCTCGGAGAGGAAACAAATGGCGAATGAAATTGACAGATTAAGATTGTGAAAAAGGGAAAAGGAAAATCAAAACAGAAAATAGGCCGCGATGTTGACTGAACCGGAATTATTCAATAAAAAGGGATATCAAACAAACAGTCTGGAACAATTTAACCCATATCAGCAAACGCTGACAACGGCAACGACGAAAATAACGTCCTCCATGACACGATCATCAGCACTATCGCGGGATCAATAGATGGCTAGAGCTGTGGTGACTGGGCCGATCCATCGAGTCAGCGTCACAGGCCATGTCTACTAAGTGGAGTTGGGCTGGGCTGTTCAGGGCATGGCGATTATGGTTTGTCAATCCAGGGTGCCATTTCAGCAGTTCATTATCAATAACGATCACCATTGTGAGCTCTGAACTATGACTCTTCAAGCATGGCCAGGGGGTGGCCGGCCATATCCTAGGCAGCGACTCGTGTGGGTGGGAATCAAGCTCTTACCCGGTGGTACCTGGATTGAATCTCTGAGAGATCCCACTCCGATGGTGGACTCGACCAAGTGGTTCTCCCAAATCCATGATATCCAGTTATTTCCCGAGGACGAAGATTATACTTCGCTTCTATAGCAAGATGTTTGGACGGTGCCGTTCAATCCGACTACCTACCCATCAGACTAACAACGGCTACTGTACTGTGCCTAATCCTCCCGGCGCCAATCTTCATTAATCCAGACCATCCATTTTCTGCCCTTTCCTTCCAAACCTAAAAACACCTGTGTGGGTATTGGAGCCCAACATGCCAATGGGAAATTTTCTTTTTCTATCAGTTTCCAATTTTCCCCAATTTTTTTCTTGCCTTTTTTATTTTTCCCATTTTCCCTTTTCGTCCAACACTAATCATTATCCTCGACAATGTGAATGCCTTTTTCCCTCCACGCTTTTACTTTGAGAGAGGTTTGGGGCTTGTAATCTTTTTTTTTATTGTGTTAGCAGAGACAGCAGCTCCAAGATGACTGGCCAAATGACTCAGAATAGCGTTGACTGGGCGAAGTTAATGCAAAGAAGAAAAAGGAAAATGCCAACGAGGAAAAGAAAAAGAAAATGACAGCTGATTAATAATCCCGGCCAACACGATCTGTCACGGCCATATTGACACTCACCCGGCCGGATGCACACACACCCGCACACCCACTCTGCTCTTAGGGTGGTGTGGGTGGCAGGTGCTTGCTTTTTACCTACTACCAAGTAGGTAAAAGTAGCTGCATGTTCTCCCTCCACTGCCCATGCCTCCTAAGTGGCAGCTCGCAAGCCATGATTGTCACAGTAATTTCATGAGATTATTTCCCGGCCTGTTATAATTAGTCGTCTGCAGCATGATAGGCGAGAGAAGCCATGCGGATTACCACTGACCATATACCACTTACTCTCTGTACATACACCGTTCGACACTCGGTTGATCAGTAGATACTTCTCCAGACCTAACCACCAATTGCTCCCTTTTTGGATCACCGTTCTCACTGGCGCATTAGTTTCCGATCCATTTCTGGTCGTCACAATCTCAAGTACAAAAACGCAAGCGAGCCAACGGAACCCCATCTGCTTGACCTTCTCAAAGTTTTGAGATCTCGACGCTTGGCGGCTGTTTCCGATTCTTTGTCTACTGTCTTTGTTCTACCTTTCTTTTTTCCTGCTCTTTAAGGTTTGCCCATCATCCCTCATACTGCTGCTACTCTAGTCCAGTTGCCAGTTTTGCTGGACAGTTTTTCCTAGTTTGAACCTCGACGGGCCAAAGGTACGTTCTATTTCCTTGCCAGTTATCCCTACTACCCACGGTTCTTGTCGTCAAACAATTCCCGGGGTCGCAGCCATGTCAGTGGTGGCCTACAGGTAAACCGTCATCCGCTGCATCTCATATTTCTTTTTTGCAAAGAAAAGTCCCCTACTGTATGCCGTGCTCGGCATCTAGTGGCTCTCTCTCCCTCTCTTACTCTCAGTCTGTCTTCCCCAGAATTCCCACCTTTTTTGCCCCGTTGATTTTTATGATTTTACTTTTCCCACCATTTTATTCTTGGATTTGACTCTGCCACTGCATGCTGCAAACCACTCCCCCAAAAGACAATTCATCGAGTCAGCCATCTCTTTCCTTTTCAATTGCACCTGTCTGTCGTCAGGAGTCACTTTGTTCGAGTCAATCCTCTTCAGAGACCCTCAAAGTGTCGCATTCGCGTTTTTGCTCCTGCGTCCTGCATCCATCCTGGTCAATATTACACCACCTTCCCGCTAGTTACAAGCTCATCCTGATATCCCCACTAGTCAGTGCATCCCTCTGACGCTGTCCTGCCCTCCGTCACTTGTCTGTTTTCTTTCCCTATTTCTTTTTTATTTATTCATTTTTACCCTTAATCTTTTTTATTATTTAAATCCTTTTTCTATTTTTCCTTATTCTATCTTATTCTTTCCGCCCCCCTTCTCCCTGCTTTAATTTATTTCTCCCAGACTTCTTCATCTCCCCCCATACCTGTTCCGGAATAGCTAGCTGGTGAACAACTCCTCTGACTGAAGGATGGGTCTCCAGCGCAGCTAAATAACGACCCTGGACCCTCCACAATTACACTTGCACACTCGCATTGCACCGTTTATCCAGGCCCATCATCGCCAGGCCCCCTTCCTTTCCCACCCTCAACCCCCCCTCCCCTCCCCCAGTTCAGAACCACACGGACCAACGAGCCACTACCGTTACCCTTCAGCCTCTCATTAGCTTTCCTTTTCATAAGCTCTCCTCTAGTCTAGTCTAGATATCCTTTCCACCCCCGTTTCTGGGCCCCTCCCTCCGGACTATCTTCTTACGCGCATCCTTTCTTCTCTCCCGCACCCAAGCTGAACTTTGTTTTATGTCTCTCCTCTAGACTTCCCTCCCCTTATTATATGAGCTGAAGCCATTGAAGGACGAAAGCAAAGGAAGTCCAGAAAAAAAATAAAAAAGGATTATCATCCCGGACCATTCGAGGTCAGTCATGACCGGCATGGTTCAGACTGACCTAGCTCATCCACCTGCACCAAAGTACAAGGACGAGCCAGTGGAAGATCCTGTGAGTATATTTTCATCACTTCTTGAGTGCTAGGAACCCGTGCTTTTTTGCCTGTCATGTTATTCTTTTCTTTTCCAGTATTTTCTTTTTCCCTTCTCCGACCTTTCTATCTTGGTATTTTGCCTCTCATGCCTGCATCATTCCACGCCTTTGCCCTTCATCCAAGGTCAACCTGGCCTACTGCGCATGAGTGCTACGGGGGAGAACCCGGGAGTATGTGGGCATTTGGTCCTCAGTAGAGCAGGCCTCCCTGCTTGTTGAGACCGTATACGATAACCTGACCGTGTCGCCTGTTTCCACTGCGATGACGTCTCCCGCAATGCGCCAATAATCAATGCACGGACGCCTTGTCTTCCGACGTCCGTCGAACACCCTGTGGTCTCACCCTCGACATCCGGAATATTCTTCAACGTCCTGCGACACTGGAGCCGCCAATGGGGCTGGAAAGTTTCTTCAGCACGGGTCATGCCCACATCTGTCATGCTCTCTGGCCGCGCTTGCAGAAAGTCATCGCTGACTCGGCTTTGACTGTTCGACCAAACTATGAATCTGATTCGGACCCCACGTGTCTTGCTTTCACGTTCCCCTGGAGACGATAAAGGAAGGTCATTCTTGTTGCCTGAATGACACGACTTACCAGCAGCATGGACAACATACCCACCGAGGTTTTGGGAGATGCGAACAGGTCCAGAGTTGCCAACTTCTTACCAACGATGCTTGCCTGTGGCAGGTGCTTTCCTTATTGCCTCTATGCCGCCATGTACGCATCGGGCTGCCTCCTACAGATGCTCAACCATATGTGTGTTTGGGCTTCTTGCTTATAGAATAAGCAACTCATTGATTTGTGTTCCCATGTGCAGTTTCTGATTCAACTACATTTTATTTTGTCTTGCACATACTTTCTTAATCATTTCTTTGAGCATATCGCAAGCTGCAATATACGATCACTCGGGTTCTGAAACTTGTTTCGAGAATAATTCAGGTTCCAGCGCTAACTGTCGTTTGACCCAGCATCGCCATCCCGGCCCGCAACCGCCTCATCTTCAGCATCCTCGACCAACTCTTCTGGTCCAGCCACAGAAACAACCAGAATCACCACATCAGACTTCAACTACGCTACCTTCTGGTTCATACGCACCTCACGCCTTAGGCAACGGAGTTATACATCATCAGCACTCATACGGCCCGCCATCAGAGCATTCGTACTATTCATCTCATTCCTCTTATAGTACAGCAAGCGCACCCAGTCAGTACTCATCAAGTGGTAAGTGCGGTGTATGGGGTTTCTTTGGTGTTTCTGGTATAATGGTATTCGCAGCAGCAGTGACAACAATATGCTCTAAAGGTTGCTCCGGTTAATCCAAGCCACACAGGCTGATTCATGTTCAGGACCACCAGAAATGATGGCTACAGCCACGCAAATGCAGCGGCCGTATCCTCCAATTTATCATACGCCCCAATCCAGCTCGCCTGCTTCAGTAGCTTCCCAAACACACGAACAGCATAATCGCGGCATATACACACAGTCGCCCCAAATGGCCTCGCAAATGTATGGCTATCCGCCATACTCACCCATGAATCCAGTGCAGCCTCCACCCTATGGACCGAATACATCCCCCCAACAGCATCCTCTTACGACACAGCCACTGATGGTGCCCCATCCAACAAGCACTGCGCAGTTACCGCATCATCCGGCTCAGGCTCCAACAGGGAACCTGTCAAGTAGTCCAAATTCAGCTGCGGCACAACAGCCAACGCCCCCTCAGAGAACGATGCTAAACCCCCCTCACTCAGCAGCTAGTGGTGCACCTTTGTCAGCCAGTGCTGTTCACCATCAAAACTCTAATGTCGGGGCCAGCTCTAGTGCGGCACCAGGACCAATCCCTGCCACAACCCCCCTGGTTGTCCGACAAGATAGCAATGGTGTCCAGTGGATCGCGTTTGAGTACTCCCGGGATCGTGTAAAGATGGAGTATACAATCCGCTGCGATGTTGAGTCGGTTAATGTGGATAATTTAAGCCAGGAGTTCAAGACTGAGAACTGCGTTTACCCTCGAGCCTGCTGCAGCAAGGACCAGTACAGAGGCAATCGGCTGGTCTACGAAACTGAATGTAATGCTGTTGGATGGGCCTTGGCGGAGCTGAACCCGGCACTGAGAGGCAAGCGTGGGCTGATTCAGCGGGCAGTGGATAGCTGGAGGAATAGCAACCAGGACCCTCGACTTCGAAGCCGGCGTGTGAGGAGGATGGCCAAGATAAACAAGCGGCAGGGGATGCCTGTGCCTCCGCCTCACATGGCGCCTTCCACCCCTGTTGGCCCTGGGGTGCCAAGTGCTAGTATGCCCGCCCCCGGTCCCCGTCCCAGCCTGGGGCCATTGCCCATGGGCCCGCCTCAGCTACATCACCACCATGCCCAGCCAGATGGAAGTGCAGGCCACGAAGAAGCAAGCGGTATGTTCCACCACACATGATGTGCTTGTCCCTGACACTGTTTGAATGAATCGACGGTGCTCATGTCGGTTTGTCTTGTATTGTTTGATATTTTTTGCCATGTCTAAGTAGGCAGATCGCCACCGAACGGACGTGAAATTGGTGTGCTTTCTTCCAAGAGATATGGATACCGTACCCCATGTATTTCTATTTGGTCTGGAGAGGCTCTTGTCGGTTTGTTGCTTGTTGTTTTGCCCATACCCGGTTCATGTTTCGCCTGTTATGCTACGTTGACGCTGTACCCCGCTGTGCTTTCAAACATGACGTGCCACCTGCAGTTTTGCGTAGGCTAATTTATATATTGTCCTATCATACATAATAGGTACCACTGACTATACGAACGGTACCAGTCGTCCACCTGTCTCGGATGGTCTGCAACCCGGACCATCGCCAACGGACATCCGCACGGCGCAGGTGTTCCATGGCTATCCTTCCTATCCGACCCCCGCGACGGCCTCAGGGGGACCAAGGGGTCCCTCAATACCACCACTACTCCGAGATAGTGGCATCGGGTCTCTCGGGCGCCATCCCACCATTGCGACATCCTCGAACCGGATCGAAGAAGTGGACGATGACGATGACGAGCGCAATCCAAGCAGCAATGCGCTCTTTGGCACACTGCCCGAGGGCAAACGCCGCAAGTTCATCCTGGTGGACGATAACCAGCGGGGTTGTCGCGTGCGAGTCAAGGTCATGCTGGACCAGGTTGATATGGACGAGCTTCCAGACTCCTACAGGATGTCTAATGCGGTATACCCCCGGACATACTTTCCTGTTCAGATGAGGGACCCGGGTCGAGTCGTGCCTGGGAATCGATATATCAAGGACCACGTTGGGGTGGATGAGGGTGACGATGCCGATGATGATGACGACAGCCCGACCGTTGGAAGGATCATGGTTCCTGCACCACAAATTGATGGCGAGGGAGAGATCGCGGTTCCCCGGCTGTCCCGAGGACGACGGAGAAGAGAGGTACTCTTGAATGACCTGGGCTACCGAATGAGTTGGAGCCAAAGTCGAGTGTTTGCGGGGCGGATGCTGTTCCTGCAGCGATCTCGTGCGTGATCTTCCTTTCCCTTACATCCCTTGCGTCGCCTGCATGTTGGCCATGCAGTCCCCACCTCGGAACACCGTGAATGTGACTAATCTTTGACCCGTGTCGGGAATGTAGTTGACGCGTACCGAAATAAGATGCGCAGCACGATGCTGGCGGCCGGCCAGGAACCGACATCCATTCCCCGGCATTTCGAGACGCGGGCGGGCAAACGACGATTCCTCGAGCGTAAGCGACGAGCGGCTGGGGGGCCGACTCGGGGTGCCGGTGCCCATGGGGTGTCTGCCTCGCAGCGCAGTGCTGAAGAGGTCGAGGCTTGACCCATGCAGCTTGGAAATACACCATCTCCTTCTATTTTTATTCAGTGCTACCGTATCCCTGAAGGTATTGTCAGGGAGATGTTTACTTTGACCATGTCACTCGTTTCTTGTCCCGGTTCGCCTGATCCTTCTGCCGGGTTGTCCCTCAGGGTTATGCTGACGGGGCCGACAGCGATCATGGGCCGCTATGTAAAGTAATAGATATCGGGAGGGAGTCCAAGATGGGGGAAGGGGATATGGCGGTCTGATGGATCGGGCGTTGGATTTCGATGATGATTTTCGTTTTTGACATGATTATGATGATTTGACGGCTGCCCTTACTACGAAAACAATATGATGAATGACTGATGATGAAACTCTGAATGTGAATGATGGTATTGTGGTTTTGTTCCTTTTCCTTCTTTTGGTAATGGTGTCAATGGTGTCAATGAAACCCCAAAGAATACGGGACCAAACAAGGTTAATTGGTTGCTGCCTGCCGCATTCAGAGCATCTGGGCGGGCACGTGCAACCCCGATTCCGATTAGGTCGAAGCGGCAGTGGACCAACCGGGGAAAGACCCTGACCCGATGCGGCTTAGTGGCTGCTGGACCCTGGCGTTTAGTACGACGTTTGGCTTCCAATTCAGGGCACAGTTACATACACCCGCTCCATACAGCCATACACTATACAGTACAAGTCTAGTGGTTGTCGGGGTCACCGCCGCTCTCCCTCCCACCCATCCCTCCACCAAAAAAGTAACTTCATCCATTAACCTTTTTTTGCTCGTCGCCATGGAAGCTGGGGTTCTTTTTCTCCACTGCTTCTATGCCGCATGCAGTCACTTTATCTACTACTACCAATCTTCCGACTTCCATCCATCGACTGCCACCCACCCTAGGACCGACTACTCGTTGTTTCTCTTTCATATCCGCCTTCTCCATCCATCCTTTACCCCCTCACGTCCCGAATCCAAGACACCCCGAAACTTAGTCTAAGATCCGGGTTTGCATTTCAAATCTGATTGAGTTCGTGGCTGCGTTCCTTTTTCTATTTCGGCGGTATGCTGACAATTGCGTCGAAGAAAATAGCCCGTCGCAGTTCACTGGTCCACGATATTCCGCCCATCCTTGGGTGAACTTTCACGGGATCGTCTGTAAACGACGAACCGTGGTTCCGTCGGGCTGTCAGACTTGTTCTTGATTTAGAAACAACACCCTGCGACGGTTAGGGTGCCATACTACTACTCTAACCACCTGCCTGCCGGGAGACCGCTTTTTCTGCCCTTGCCTCGTTCGTCTGGCTGTCTTACTTGGGGTCTTGCTTGGTGCTCTCTTCCTTCCTTTCGCTGCTTTTACTAGTAACTCTTCCTCATCTATCGCCCTCTCTCCCTTCGTCGCCAGTTAGCTCAGAACCCTATTATTATACATATTCCGTCTCCTATTGCGATATTTCCTAACGATCATTCACAAAGAGTTCCTTGTCACATGTTCCAGCATGGCCGGCGTGAACCGGTCCTTTAGTTACAGTCGCGGCGACGATGCGTTGTTGAGAGATGATGAGCGAGAGATCTTACCCCTCCGATCTGCAGAAGACGGTCTCTACAGTACATCATATGGCGACATCTCCCCGCTATCTGCTGGGTTTCAAGCGCAGACTAGGCCATTCGACCGAGGTCTGGTGTCAGTCCCGGAAGGTCAGAGCCTGGAGCGCCACATGACCTCGACGCCGGGGATGGATAATCTAGGGCCGGCCTCTGTGGGTGGCGGAATCAGTGGTATCGCTCTTGGCGTAGCCAATTCTAATAATCGCCAGAGTGGAGTTGACGCTTTTAGGGAAACAGATGTTCCAGTACGCAATCTCCCTGCTGAACGGGATTTCAACACCACTGGCTCCGATAATCCCTATATACCTGCTCCGCCCGATGGAGACATCCATCCGAATTCGGAGACGATGAGGTATCGCGACTCTTACAGCTCGCATACCGGGCTTGGTGCTGGCGCGCCTTTTGCAGAACATAGCACGCCGGGAACTACGCCATCCCAACGTAGCTTCTTCGATAGTCCGTATCAAGGTGTGGATGCTGGACCGTATCAGCGGCATTCGGCTTATAGTTCTCACGACTACCCGCTTGTCATCAATCCGGATGATATTGCTGACGATGGCGATGATGGGTTCCCTGTCCACCCCAAGGGAGTAGCGGACTACAGATCGAACGGAAATGTGCCTGCTGCAGGTGTCGCTGGCGCAGCGGCTGCCGGGGGGCTTTTAGGGAAGTTTCGGGCGCTTTTCAAGAAAGAGCAGCCTAGTCCGTATTACGATTCTGATATTGGAGGTGGGTTGGGAGGAGCCGAAAAGGCACAAGGAGGTAGGCACATTATTGGAGGCGGGAGTCGCAAACGCGGGTGGATTGTTGGGCTCGTATTGGCGGCAGTGATCGTGGCAGCTATTGTCGGGGGCGCTGTCGGTGGTATTCTGGGCCATCAGGAGCATGACGGCGATACATCGTCATCATCATCATCGGGCACAGGGTCTGGTGGTTCGGACAAAGGAGATGGGCTGCTCGACAAGGATTCCGACGAGATCAAGGCGCTTATGAACAACAAGAACCTCCACAAAGTGTTTCCCGGTGTCGACTATACCCCGTGGGGAGTGCAGTATCCGCTGTGTCTCCAATATCCTCCGTCGCAGAACAACGTTACGCGCGACCTGGCGGTGCTCACGCAGTTGACTAATACTATCCGACTTTATGGCACTGACTGCAATCAGACTGAGATGGTCCTCGAGGCCATTGACCGCTTGCAGTTGACTAAAATGAAGCTCTGGCTGGGCGTGTGGATTGATACCAACACCACGACTACGGATCGCCAGATTAGCCAGTTGTATAAGATCGTGGAAAGTGCAAACGACACCTCGATATTCAAAGGAGCTATTGTGGGTAATGAAGCTCTCTATCGAGCAGGCTCGGACGTGGCGAGTGCAGAAACGAATCTAATCGGCTACATTAACGATGTCAAAGACCACTTCAAAGAGAAGAACATTGACCTCCCAGTGGGCACCTCGGACTTGGGCGACAACTGGAATGCACAACTCGTCAGCGCAGCCGACTTTGTCATGTCGAACATTCATCCGTTCTTCGGAGGAGTAGAGATTGATGACGCCGCCAGCTGGACATGGACATTCTGGCAGACGCACGACACCCCACTCACAGCCGGAACGAACAAACAGCAGATCATATCAGAGGTCGGATGGCCGACTGGTGGAGGGAACGACTGTGGGTCCGACAACAAATGTGAGAATGACAAGCAGGGCGCTGTAGCGGGCGTCGATGAGCTGAACCAGTTCCTGTCGGAATGGGTTTGTCAGGCGTTGGACAATGGTACAGAGTATTTCTGGTAAGTTGCAGACTGCTACAACTGTAGGACGTGGCTAAGATATATGCAGGTTCGAGGCTTTCGATGAGCCGTGGAAGGTCCAGTACAACACGCCCGGTCAGGAATGGGAAGACAAATGGGGGCTGATGGACTCGGCTCGCAATCTGAAGCCGGGCGTCAAGATCCCTGATTGTGGCGGCAAGACAATTACGTGAACGCCGATACGTCTCTAGACCTGATGAAAGTGATGATGGATGAAATGTACACAACATATCCGACATACATCATGTGTTATGATGCATTACGACTGATCGATTTCTGCTGTGCTTCCTTGCGGTGTTAGAGCTTTGACCTGGGACTGTATTCTATTGAGCTGGTGCATGGGTCGGCTGCCGTCGTTCTTTGCGCGGCATTCCGACGAGTGTCACGACGCCATTCTACGCGAAGTGCTATTTGGCGTGTTTGTATATAGCGTGAGCGTGTGATCCACATAGGGCTGACAATACGACCCTTGTTGCATGCATGCCGATTCGGCATTCGGAGCGCATAGCGTAGGCGTGTAGCCAGTAGATGGTTGTCACCATAGCAGCCATTCACCACTATTCTATGGTGAGAGGCAACCATCCCCATCTAGATGATATGATACTCCCTACTACTCCTCCCCCTCCTTCTCCAACGGATAATAAATCCGCATATTCCAAAACGCATGCTCCTGCGCCTCAAACAGCGGCAACCTGACGGACCCCCTCCTCTTCACAAACGCACTCACCACCTCCGACTCGACATCTTCCAACGGTCCCCCAAACACAAACGCCGGATCCAGCGCCAATAACTGCTCAAGATGTGTGCGCTCCGCGCCAGGACAGAAGAGGAATGTACGGGGAGTTACTTTATCGAATGCGAGGGGGGACTCGAGAACGGTGATGTCGAGGGAGGACAGGAGGGCCGTGTCGAGGGTATTGAAGACAGGGTCTTGAGCGTAGGTTTTTATTGTTGGATCTGTTGATTGAGAATGAATGATTAGATGGGTTATTGAGATAGACAGGATATGAATAAACTCACCAGAAGAAGAAGAGGAAGAGATAGAGGCAACAACATCCACCAACGCCGCCAACTGATACAGCGAAACTAATCGCCGATCGACCCATCCTCCACGAAGGAATCCGCTCGGACTGCCGAGACCGATGCAGATGATGGAATCAATCCCTAACTCAGTATTCTTATTCTCTATTGTTGTATGCGATTGTTCTGTATTATCCGTATTCGACTCTCGTGATTGTAATTGAGGGAGGAGGATATTGTGAAGCGTCCTCCCCACCACATCGCACGTCGATGATTCTTTCCATGTGCGTTGGATGATCTGGGTGAATTGGGATTTGAGAGAGTCGAGGGTGGTGGTGGGTGGGGCTTCGGCGGGGTGGAATGTTTCTGTTGTTTCTGATTCTTCTTTTGTTGGCGATTGGAATTGGGACTGTGATTGTTGGTCTTTGGTTGTGCGCGCACAGCGGCGCGCTTTGCCGCTGGTGGTGACATGCGTCCAGCCGGTAGTGGCGTCGGTGATTTGGAGTCGTTTTTGCGCTTGCAGGGTGTTGTTGGGGTGAGGGTGTTTTTTGCGCGAGGTGTGGGGCATTTTTGCTTCTTTCGTTTTGTAGTAAGTACTTTTGGGTGCTGGGTTTGAGGGGTTGGTGAGTGGGTAGGATTAATTGGTGTGAATGGGTTCTGGTGGTGGAAGGAAGATGCATGAATGAATGGCAGAGAGAATTGAATGCGACGGAGGGGAGGGGAGGACCGGCGGGCGGTAAGTGGGTGGGTTTGATTGGTGGGAGGATCCTAAGTAGACACGCTTATAAGGCGGCATAGCCTGGGCCCATCATTTGCTCCCCACCATCTATCTCCACCAGTATACAATATCTTCGAAAGCTTATTGCTTCATTTCTGTATTAAGTATGTCCAACACGGAAGAAAAGCAAAACGTGCAGTCTGTTGGCTCTGGGCCCCAAGTCAATATCCTCTACTCAGCCCCTGGTTTCGCAGTACTCGATCCAGACACTATCAAGACAATGGCGAACCCCAGCAATACCATATTCAGCTGGGGCGGTGTACAGATAGTGAAGATATCTCCTGAAGTTGCGGTCAAATTTGGCTCTCATGTCACATTACACGAGGCTAAAAGTATGTTGTTTGTTAATCAGAATACAGAAACTGTACCAGTGCCCAAGATTTTTGCCTATTACTCTTATGGTCCAATCGACCGGGACATCGGGGATTATGGGAGCTACTATGATAATTATATCTTCATGACTTATGTGGAGGGCCAGGGACTGGATAAGGTCTGGGACACTTATGATAGTGTGACAAAAACTCGAATTGCCGGCCAGTTGAAAGGGTATCTCGATGAGCTTCGCCAGATTGAGCACAGGAATTACATAGGCTCTGTTGATCGTGGGCCGCTTCCTGATCCAATTCTAGGAGAACTTGAGTACAAGGGTGGGTAGTGTCACCAATACCTGTCACTGATACTGACGCTACGAAGGACCCTTTGATTCAGAAGACGACTTCAACAATGCAATTATCAATGCATATCAAGACACGGCACCAAAACGTCATGTCAAGAATGTCCTGGTTGGTATGCTTGCGTCTCAAAAAAGACATAATATCGTGTTTACCCATGGGGATTTTCGTCATCCCAATATCATGGTTAACGATGGGAACGTCACTGGAATTGTAGACTGGGAGTTCAGTGGCTGGTTCCCTGAACACTGGGAGTTTGTCAAAGCTCTCGCGGTATGGCAGTGGCAGAATGATTGGACTGGATATTTGGCAAAGATTCTCGAACCGTATTATACTGAGTATGCGGTGTTTTTGTTCTTTCATGAAGTTCTCTGGATGTAATAACCGTCGTTGGGTCTGTAAGCCTGATTGGAAAGAAAGCTGTAACTATTGGACTAGTCCCGGTAGACCTGGTGGATGCGAAGTTGGAAGACAATCTCGTAAGGACCTTGGACAATTTGAAGAGGTAGTAGCAAGCCATAACAATTCTTATTGTGCCAAGTTCATAGCTTTTAGATATCGAGATCACGTGGTGTTGTCGTAGATGATGTCTTCCTGAGCCTAGATCATGATCAAGCCAAGGACATGCAGCCAAAAACCAAGCATGAGGAAGAACAGCGGATAAAGACATTACCTACAATAATCCCTGCCATGCAAGCTTGATCACGGCGCTTCAAGTCGGACCAAGATGCGTAGCCTATACTATGGCGGGGTTGGGCGCTTAGCTACACATCAACATATGAGCGGGCTGAACACCAACAGTATCAGCATTCGTCCAACTCACAACACAAGTTGCATGGTATATTCGTTGGAAATAGAAGAAGTGATTATCGTACAAAACAATGAATGCAAAGTATTTGGTTGGTTTTGGTGTTCACTTAATGTGATTGGCTATAGCAAATCGTGCCCCAACACATCCAGAATTGGGGTGATAATGCGAATCAGCGTGAAGGTTGACAACCATTAGAAAGTTCCGTAGTAGCGCTGAGACGGGGCTATACTAGCAGAAGGAGATATTTACCTAAAAAACTGCAACGAGACTAATGGACAGAAGCTGCATGCGATCGTCCCGTCACACTGCGATCACCTCCCCATCGGCCCCTCTGAGTCGATCTCTAAGCGCCCTGCCCGGATAGCGCCCGTCGCTCCCCCTCTTCTGCTTCCTCCTGTGCCCTCTCGTGCCCTCACCCAACCCTTGCTCGGCGCTACCAGCAGCTTCCTCTCCGCGAATGACAGTCCAGAACTGCTCCCTGTCGCTGTGATGTCTCTTGCAGCCCGCCTCCCTGGTCTATCCACCCAGCCAATCTGCTTCTTGCAATCCTTCGCGCGCTCCCCAGTTGTAGTCTAGTCTGATCCAGTCTTGCTATCAGCTAAACTTCTGCCGTTGGAACCGTCACTCATCCCATCCCATCCCCAATCGCCGCTGTCCCCTGCGGGAGTTGTCACATCGCACATTGCGCTGTGACTCGTCCATATCGCTTGCCTTCCCCGCTATGCCGGTGGCCGTGAGCGCCATTGCAGGAACCGGCCATGGCCTCTTCGTCTCGACTCAAAAAGTCATGGCAGCCCTCCCTCCCGCCCAGCTGCTGGAAGGCTTGGTTTCATGATGATCATTCTTCTTCCTGCAGTGCTGGATCGCTTGCCGTGATTGTTTTCGTGTGCCTCTTGATGAGTCGAGGTTGCTAGAGGTTATTTCTGTTCCATCTGACCTCCTCTGGCGCACTCTGTATATCTCCTCTTACCTATATCTCCTTCCTCTTTTGTTCTACCCACTGGTGCCCTCAGAATGAGATTCTTCAGCGACTCGATATCCCGCTGGACAGCGGCCCTCACCCTCCTGTGGCTGAGTCTGGTCAATGCTCACACCGTCATCACTTACCCCGGATATCGAGGTAACAACCTGCACACCAACGGTACGGTCGAAGAGACCAACGGTCTGGGTGTCGCTTGGAAGAACGGCTCCTACGTCTATCCCTATGGAATGCAATGGATCTATCCTTGTATGTATCCCACCATGCCTTGTCCATCTTCTCAAAGAAGGTAGCCAGCTGACTGTTTTAGGTGGCGGTATGGCCACCTCCCGCAATCGCACCAAATGGCCCGTCACCGGCGGTGCTGTCGCCCTTCAACCTGCCTGGTTCCGCGGCCATGAGACGGCCTTCGTCTACATCAACATCGGCTGGGGTACTGTCCCTCCCAACATGAGTAACCCCATGCTCTCGGTCTTTGAAATCGAAGGTCCCACCAACAACCCTTACCCCGGCACCATCTGTATGCCGCAAGTGCCACTGCCGGCCAATATGAGTGTGAGCCCGGGTGATAATGCGACGATTCAGGTGGTGTTGGCGGCGAAGCACGGTGCTGCTCTTTATGATGTATGCAACAGCCCCTCTATATATCCACATACATCGGATTGATACTGACTGACTTAGTGTGTGGACATCACCTTCGCTGAACCTGAGGATGTCGAGGAAGTGACAAAAGACAACTGCTTCAACTCGACAGATATTGCCTTCAAGTATGTCTTTGCCTCAAAGTCACTGACGACTTCTGGTGCACTGGCGCGGCTGAGTAGTCCCGGGTTGAACGCCGTGGTACCGGTGCTGGTGATGGTGTTGTTTGGACTGTTCATGATGTGATGTGGTGATGTATTCTGAAGTTGTTTTGTTCCCTGGTTACTCGGCACATACCTACCATACATACCCTTATACTCTCCTTATACCCATACCCCGTTTGGCTGTGAGCCGACGATGATTTCAATGTTTTGCAATGAAGTTGCATGTTTAATGTTCCATCATGGTGTTGTGGTAATATGGTACTCATTACATACTATTTTATATCGAATCAATCTCACATACCCAAAACCCTAACATCTACGACAACTATCTCACTACTCCTCACTTCTACCTCCTACCTACACCCTGCTATATAACTACAACCCCCTTACCACCCCCAAAATGACCTCTACCACCTCCCCCGGCGCCTCCTGCGGCGCCCAATGCCCCACCCCAGGAATCAACCTCACCTCCCTCAAATCCCCACAACTCGTCCCATTCCGCATATTCTCCAACGCCCCAGGCTCCTGATACACTCCCCAATCACTCTCCCCCGAGGCAAACGCACAGGGAATCTCAATCCTCCTGCCCGCAAACACCTCCCAATCCCACGTATATTTCCTCCCCGGCGTCGTCCGCACCCGATACCAATTCAACGCACCCTGGAACCCCGTACGCGCATATTCCCCAACATACACCGACAACTCCTCATCACTCATCCACTCCTTACTCTTCGATACTCCCTCCACATCCGCCTGCCGCATCATCTCCTCCACCGTGTCGGGCATACTCAACCCCACCGGCATGATATAATACCCAGGCATTCTGGCTAACTGTTCCCCCGTCCACGAGGAAATAGGTCCCATATTGGAAGGGTCATTCCCCTCCCAGCATCCACTCTTCAGATGAAAATACCCCCGTAGAAAATCGTGGAGACCTTGCGCGGGGTTCTCCATCTCTGGGCTGGCGTTTTCGGTGGAGTAGTGCCATTTATAGTGTTTTAGACCGAGGGTGCTTAGGTCGCTTTGTATATCTCCTCCTCCTCCTCCTCCTCCTCCTCCTCCATTTCTCTT